>NW_019385086.1:0-229548 GCF_000671375.1 Centruroides sculpturatus
GGATGTTTTTAAGTTTAAATAGCATGAAAATACGCTCGGTTTGATTTCAATAATGTCGGAAGGGTTGCAGGAAGTCCTGGATCCACGTGTACAGGTAAATCGTAAGAATATTCTGGTAATTCCGGTCAATTCTACATTAATGAATCAATGGAAAAGTATATACATAAATTTACATTGATACATTAATTAACCTATGATACAATCACAGGCTAAACAGTGAATTACAGAATAATTACTGTTATGTGCTATGAGATGAATTGGAACAGGTTAAGAATTGTACTAGACACTGTGAAATAAATAGGCCATTGCTCAATATAGTAGTGGACACCTGAAAATCTATATATAGTGGTTTAGTAAGGTCTATATATAAAGTACATACACCTGTACTGTAGTCAGGGGTGATCTGCATGTAAAATACAGTGTTATGAATCTATAACTTAAGACCTCATATTTTTATATGTATTATTTGGTAGAGGAGAAGGACCCGAAGCGTAGAGTGGGGTGATTGGACGTCCCCGGTTTGGCCCGTTTTTAATATTTGAAAAATCAGTCTTAGAACAGAGAAATTTTATTAACGCGCCACTGTATGATACGGATCAATAAATAAATTTTAATCGGCTTTAGATCCCATCTTTGCCTATTCCGAAATGTTTTCCCCGGTTGGATATTATGGTCGGCCTACTTGGAGCTACGACAAATTAAGTCTGGCCTTTACTGTTGTTTATTAATGCTTTTTGTATTTAAGTTTCTTTAAGTTTGAATATCATGTTGCAATGTTATATTATTATTATTTTTTTTAATTTCTTTTGGTATTCAGTATTATATTGTTTCTTGTATATATAGACGAAATGATTTTGATTTGTTTTTGCAATATGTAATATACCAAAATAAGATTTATATTTGTGAGCATTTATCGTTAATACTTCGAAGATAAACTTAAATAGTGAATTAATACAGTGGGGGCCACTTTTACAGGATTGTTTCTTTTTCAAGTTGCATACAAAATAACCTGCAAGCAATGGCCACGTCTGAAAAACGGCCATGTTTTATACAGTCAAACATCTGAACAATCGCCACCTTTCCCTCGGTGGCAGTTGTTGAGAGGTTTGGCTGTATAAAGAAGCAGAATCGAAAGGATATTTATATTCAATTATGTTGATGATGTAAGCTACTTTCCCCAAAATGACAATAGAAGAGTCTGACTACTACGCGAGACATACGTCATCAGCTATCTTCTTCGCGGGTACAGACAAATAACGGTAAAAATATCTTTTCGCCACTGATTTGGCTTTAAAAATCAAAATATAAAACTCGGATGCATTAAAAAAAGAATATCCGTTAATCTCATTTCCCATTCGAGTCTAAAAAATTCGAGTTAATTCTAGAAATATATTTGTAACATTCCATAACTTCTAGTTGTTAACTGAAGTTTTAATTGAAACTTTAGAAATAAATGGAAATTTATTGATTAAAGCGGCTCTAAATATGTCAATAAGGTAGTAAATATTAAAAAGTATTTTAAAACATAGTCTTAATTAACGTTAGATTAGCTTTAAACCATTTAATTTGTGCAATTTAGGCTGCCTAATTTTTAATTTCATAGTAAATTTTTACGATAGTAGACATTTTTTATCATTAATAATAATTTTCTTTAACTTATATACAGTAATTGATATACAATCAAGCCTGGGAACAACGGCCACCGACGGAAACAGAAGATGGCCATTGTTTAGAGGTTCCCTTTGTTTGGAAGTTTATTTTGATAAATAGTAAAATTTATGTACTGTATTTATTTGTTTTATTGATGTATTTTTACAGCATTCGGAAAGGAATGAGGACCCAAATTCACGAATATTCAGGGCTCCTCTCGTGTCTCTTAGGCTCTAAAAACTAACTTTTCAATGCCATTTATTTTTATTTTTTTCTTTCATTTATTGCGTGTAGAAGAATCATTAAGTCTGAAACATTATTCTTATCATTAAAATACTTTTGCTGCTGTCATGAAATAGTTTTAATCAATTAAACGAAACAATTTGTACTTAAACTTTGTTGCTCTGCATTTTATTATAGGTCTATTCTATAAATTCTGGAAATAATGTGCTTTCTCTCTCGTATGCCCATTATTTAATGTACCTTCATCATAGTTGATCCTTAATTGCTCCAGTAAGCGTAACTAGAATCGATAAGGGGGGCCCGAATTAGAACGTGCAAACCTACATTCGCTCCCGTACCTATGTGGATTTAGCCACCAGCGCCGTGGATAAGAGTAAACTCTTATTGTATAAGCAAGTATATAATTGGGTTTTTCACGTTCAAATCTTTTTTTTCCGTGCTTGTGTGATCTTTTCTTACTTTATTTCTTTACAAATGTAAGCGGGTGCCACTCTGGTTACACTACTGAATTATTCATCGAATGTATTTTTCGAGACAAAAATTACATCTTGCAAGAGTTTTTATCGTAGGCTTTTTTTATAAGCACTTCAATTAATGTATTTACAGAGAAATTTCTGAATATTAAACAAATTTAGAGTCGATTCACACGCGCTAAATTCAAAATTTACAACTGAAGCGATTAATTAACTGAAGCTCGTCTCACCTCATTTATTATTTTAAATTAAAATCGAAATTTAATAAAATAATAAATAAATTATTAAAAACTTTAATTTTTATTCTAAAATATTTTAAAAATTGNTTGATTATACTAAAGAAGGGTTCCATTTAGCATTTATGCACTTTTGAACTGTCACATTGTTAAACTTGCTCTCTAAAGGCAAATTTTGCTTGGGGGCCACGCAGCCCCCATGATACCAGTTACGTTTGAAAAATTTACGATACCAGTTAAGGGTTAAATTTGAATTACAAATTTTACTTTATAAGTTGGAAAAATATTAAAATTAATCGACATCATTTTATTGTAGTATTAATTAAAAAATTTATTGTTTTATTTGATAAATGTTTTCGATGTTAAAGAAAACATATATTGATATTGTTATCAACAATATATATAAGTTGAATTCTAAATATACAGAATGTCTCATAAGTCTTGAACCATATGAATCATGTTGATGTTTATTTATTCTCTTATAGCTATAGTATGGTGCTGAGATAAGGGAAATGAATTCAAGTTATTTTGATGGTTGGGACCCATAGTCAGCTTGAAACCTTCAAAAAGTTTAGGCTGCTTGCATATTTCCTACCAGTTGCTCAGGGTGGTCCAGATGCGGTCTATTAAAATTTTTGGCAACTTCAAGCTACAGGTCCCCATCACCAAATAACTTTAATTCATTTCCCCTTATCTCAGCATCATGCTTTACCTGTAAAAGAATAAAGATCAACCTAACTCCTATGTTTCAGACTTATGGGACACACTGTGTAAGAGTTTTCTTTAAAAATTAATCTGAATTAAATTATTATTTAGTAAAATTCCTATTCTGCATTCTTGCATTGAAATTGCAAATATGTTATGTATAGAAGTGTAAAATATGACAATGTTTTTATATTATGTTGATTTAATGTTGTAAATTTTTGTTACATAAGTCTTTATTGTATATAAATTATTACAATTACATTGCGTAAGTTTACTGAATGACATTTGAAACTTGATAGCTTCGTTTTATTAACATAATAAATATGTTAAATCAATTTATTAGCATTCAGAATGCAAATAATATGTAAGGCAATTTAATTTGATTGAAAATCTAATCTGTGAATAATGAAAAGTTTAAATTGTTGTTACTGTGAATATGTAGAACATATTTTTGATATATATATATATATATATATATATATACAGACTGTGGCTGAGAATGAACATGAACAGTAATATGGTGTCTCAACTGTCTAATTCTGAGTGATCCCGAACTCTATTTTAAATATATAATGTGCTGTATTAATGTCTGATTTTATCTTGCTAATCCAATGTCTCCAAATATGGGGTTGTGACCCCAGATGGGTTCATCAGTTATTTCATATACTTTTTCTTTATAAAGACCAATGAAATTATTAATTAATCAACGGATTGTCAACAATGAGCATTGTTGATCTTCATAAAAAGATAAAATTGTATTTATTCAGTAACAGGATGAATACAACAGACACAGAGCCAACTTCCAGTACATATAATACAAAAGACGAACACTGCACAAACTTTTTCCAACTTCTTCCGAGTTCTCCTTTAGATGCAACTGAATGGTTACCTGACATTTGTGCAGTGTTTCTTTTTTGTACTATACACACCAGAAGCTCTGGATCTGTTTGTACATATATTCTGTTGTGGAGTGGTATGTATATAACAGGATGAATAGTTTTGATGATTGCAACCTGTTTGTTATAGTTCTGAAATGTATATCAAATAACTTAATTATTTCACAATGTTTAATTCTTTCAGTTTGTTTAACTTTTATTTACATTTTCCTTTATATCTTCTTATTATTTAACAAATGTATTTTGCATATCCTGGTCTCAGTATTTGGTTTCATGAAACACTTTCAACACTATTTTGAAATTTAAAGTCATTTATTTCTTCCAATGTTGCAAGATTTAGCTACATTGGGACAAATGTGGCTACTTTTTTTTGTTTGATGTAAAAAATATCATTTAGCGCTTTGGCTACTATTTCGGCTACATATTATTTATAATTTTATTAATTGAATAAAAATCAACTTTAAAATGGTGTTTTGTCACGTTTTATTAATTAGAGACCCAAATAAAACAAATATTTGTGTTTTTCAAATAAATTTTCGTTTCTCTCTTTTATAATAAATGAATTTATCTATTTCTAAGTAAAAATTGAAAGTGTCTATAGAAGTAATTTTTTAAAATATGCTTTTTCTTGATCAAGTTTTAATACTTATTATTATAATCTAGACATGTTAATTTTTAAATATACTTGTATATTGGGCCACAAGTATATTATATATACTTGTGGCCCAAAACTCCTTGACTTCTTCCGATGCGGCCCAGAGAAACAAAAAGGTTGGACACCCCTGGCTTAGACTAACTTAAAGAAAATCATTTTTTGTCAAAATTAAATAATAATCTATTTATTAAAACAGTATGTATACAATAAATTAATTTATAAATGTGTTCTGTGACAAAAATTCTGACACATTTTAGTTGTTTTGAAATTTGACAAGGATGGAAAAAGAGATGAAGTTTATAGTTTTCACAATTACAATTTGCTAGATTATTATTTTGAATGAGTATTAAAAATTTTTGATTGTTTATGACAGATATTTCATTTCTGTCATTTAGTGTATCCAAGACAAAAGGACAATCATCAGCCATGTATTTAATATTTCAGGATCAGCTGGAGAATCTGAATGTTTGTACAGATAAAATCAACCAGTTAGAGTTACAGCTGGATGTAAGTATCTGCAAATAATCTATTTTTCTAAGTAGAATAAATAATTATATTAATATATTTGTAGGAAGCGAATGCCGTTTTTCGGAGTACATTGAGCGAATCGAGCCAAAGGTTGAAACAGCTCGCCAAGAAATCGGGAAAGTGTATCGAAATTGCAAGACCGTATTATGAGTCGAAAGAGGCGGCGAGATTGGTTTGTATTTTATTTAATTACTTAGTTAAAGAATTTATTAAAAAATTGTAGATGTAGAGAATGAATTTTTATGCATTTTAGGCTCAGATGGAGTGTCAGAAGGCTGCGGTGCAATATCAGCGTGCTTGTAGTATTCATAAAGCTGCACGAGAGACCATTACTATGGCAGAAGAGAAATTTCTAAATAAAGATAACAATTGGAAATTCAATACAGCTTGGCAAGAAATGGTGAATCATGCAGCTATAAAAGTAAATACTATTATCGATTGATGATACAATTTATCTAACATATACATAAAAATTAAATACAGTTGTATAAATATGGTATCACAGATATTTTATTGAGTAATAAACAGTTGTTATTATTTTAGTAAAATGAATAAATAATTGATTATATTTGTTTATTAATAAATATCAGGAATTTTTATTTAAAGAAAAAATAAAAGAAATTTTTATATAGGTATTAGAAGCAGAAGCATTAAAAGTGGAGAGTGAAAGGGAACATCAGAAAAGAGCACAGATGTGTGCTGTTGCGGAAGAGAAAGTTCAAATTTTGGCTAGACAATTAAAGCATGCAATCATAAAATCGAGGTGATAATTTAAAAATTATATGATTAATTATATTACGGATTTAACTGTAAAGATTTTGTACATATTGTTAATCAAAATAGACACCTTTATATTATTGGGCTACAGTTTGAAAAAATTGTAGACCTATAAATTCCCGCTGTCGTCCATCTGTCCGTCTTTCCTTTATCTTAAGAACAGAGTTAGTTTGATGAAAGACGAGACCAGATAGGGAAACCTTACAAAGAGGATGCCCAATTTAACTATATATATGAGCTTCTGATGCAAAGCATGGAAGTCATGTTATTTCAATTCAAAAATTTTTTCCGAAAAGGTGTTAGATAGATGACCCAACAACTCTACTGTTAAAGGAAAAGTATAATGTACAGAGGCAAGCCATTACTAATGTGAGGTGGAGAGCATATATCTTAAATTAAATAAATTAAAATATCATTAAAAATTGCAGCCCATCATTGTGATGATGTTAAAATAAATAATTGCTTGTTTATTTTCTGAGTTTTAAGTAATTACTATTAAAATAAAATGTAAAGCTTAGTCGTTACCTAATTAAAATTGAGTTTATTCATTTCAACAATTTAGAATCAATGGTTAAAACAAAAGAATAATTTAATTATTCTTTCACTTAACCCATTAATATAATGTATAGTTGGATATGCTTGTTCTGTTAATGGCTATTGGCTACTAAAATGTATATGAAGTACTTTAACTTATCTCTTTTTGATATTTTTTTAGATGTAGAAGCAAAGTATTGTTTTTAAGAAAATTTAAGTAAATTATAGGTTCTTGTTTGAAATGTAGTTTTATCTATTCTAGTTTATAAGTATTAGATGAAGAAATATGCACCTTAACATTTATTTATGTAAATTTATCATTGATTCTATTAGGAAAGAATTTATACTGTTACTGAGTTTATCCTAATAAATATTTAGCAATTTCAAGGTTGATAGATTAAAGTATCTGAAAAGCTTATTTATAATACTTTGCAAAATAAAAAATTAGGTAAAAGTCCTGGAAAACATAATTCTGATATGACATAATATTCAAATAATCACCAAATATGCAGAACCAACAAATGTCAAGGTTCTACATGTTTGGTGATTATTTGAATGAAAATGATGAATAATTAGATTAACAAATTATTCTTTAATTAATCTTAATAATATTTTCATACATAAACAACTGTAGTCTTAAATGATAACATTAATTTTATATATATTTGCTTATGAATGGATGTAATCCATTAAAGGAAGAGAGCTCAAACTTAGTTTATAATTTCAGTGACAGTTGACTGAAGATAATTTTGGAAAATGATCACATAATAAGCTCAGATTATCTGTTAATAATACAGTAGAGCGTCGATTTTCCGAAAGTCAATCATCCGAAAGAATTCCAGTCCGCAAATTTAAATTTTCGCCAGTGCTGTGGTTCTTCAATCTTTGGCTATGTCTTGAGCTACTCAAATATTTTACGTTTTTGATACTAAATTAACATCTGAAGTATAATTTTTTATTGTTTTTATATTTTTCAATATATTTATTTTGTTTGTACAAAATAAGAAAATATTTTTAACGATACAATAATCTTCGTAAGGCTTAACATCGACGAAAATTCAACGCGAAGCGATACGCAACGGATAAAAATTTCGACATCGGATACATTAAACTATTTTTTCGTACGTAAATCAGTTATCCGAAATATCAGTTATATGGACAACCCCAGTCTCCAATTGATTCGGAAAATCGACGCTCTACTGTAATTTGGTTCTATGGAAAATTACTTTTATGAAATTAAAATTTGTATTTCTGTTTTTATCCTGCATTGGGATAGTCAGTGAAATTTTGTGCAGTTGGGGTTTAACAACCCCAATAAATTAAATTCAGGAATCAGTTATAATGTTATGTTTATATAGGAAAAATGCACTGTGATGGCCAAACTGTGGCTCACGATGTGCATGCTGCTTTAGACCCTGATTGCAATACACTTTTATATAATTTCCTTTTTATAAAATTGGTACATACTACTAACACATATGTAATATTTTTGTAAATTTTCTGACTATTGTGTAGTGTAATATAAACAGAGATTTGTAAATGTAATTCTCAACTTAAACTCGGACAGGAAACTGAAAGCTTAGGGTACATTCATAAGTCAAAGGAGTTAAGTGATTGTTTACCTAGTCAGTCATTCAGTAAAGTAATAGTAATATTAACTATATATATCAATAATATAGTTATCACTATTCTGTAGTTAAAATATTATAAATAGGTGATGTAGTTCTCCATTAACATTCCAATAGAGGATGTTGTTCTCCTATATTTTTGATAGGCAGTGTATTGGCTCCTGTTTTGACAAAGTTTGGCCACCCTTGATATATAATATTTTTATTTTACAGATTTTAATATTTGAGATTAGTTTTTTTGGATTGAGATGTATAACTGAATATTACAGGCTACTAAAGTTATAATTTATCTTTTACAAGCTGTTTTATTTCTAGAGAAGATGATATAGTGCAAAAAATTATGACGATATCTAAGAATTCATTGTATTAATTACATTTATACACAGCAATTTGAAAGTTCAAATTCATGAAAAAGTTCGGTAATATTTAAATGAATGATTAGCATAACTTTTTAAAAAATTCAGAATAAAAGTTTTTTAAAGTACAAAAAGCCCAAGAATGTTAATTTAATAACGCTTTTCCTGTTAGATTTTCTAAACTTTTGAATATTTATTTATTGAAATAGATCATCATTAATTAATAATTTTGTTTTTTTAAAGAAACAATTTATTTTTATTAGAGTAATTGAAAATACATTTTCTATGTTTATATCATTCAAAGTGAATTTCTAGATGTTAAAATAGAAAGTATTAACAATGGCGTAAGCTTGTAAAGATTTTATTGGATTTAATGGAGTTATATTACTAAAACAATAGAATTTCTATTTATAGTAATTTAAAAGTATGTGAAATTAAGTGACGATGATTATTTAAATTTCTGTCTTAATTTATTTGAATTTCTGATATTTATGAGTTAAATAATAATAATGTGCATGTGATTTTTGTTTCATGTGATGAAATTAAATAATACCTATAATAATAATTACATATATATATATATTATTAATGGATATTTGAAATATCTTTTGTCAAATTATTCATAAAATTTTAAAAATAAGACTAAACCTTACTTTAATTGGCATGCAAACTTAAAAAGTGGACTCTGGATGAGATTGTAACTAAATTTTGTTGCATGCTGGACCTATATAAAATTTTTATATTTTTTATTTCTTAAATAAAGAAAAATTAGTGGGGAAGTTTCAATGGAATTCCTTAATAACCATATTAAAAAACCATAAATATTTATATTGAATGTCATTTTTCAGAATCACCTTGCTAGCAAGAAGCCTGTATCAATACAAAATGCCACAAGCTTTAATTTCACATGTACAGTGCCAGCTTGAACTTCAGCTGTTTCGTATATATAATACTTATATAAGTATATTGCATTTACTCTTCTTTATTTTTATTATTGAGCTGATCATTTTATGCCTGTATGATAGTTTTAATATGGTTGTTAACTCTTTATTCTGATACTTAATAGGTACTTCAGAACTTCTTAATTGTCAGTTAGAAAAACTTCATGATCTATTTATCCATGTAAAAAAAAATAGCACATATTTATTTCCTTGGTTAAATAAACTCCAGGATGGTTTGTTTTTTGAAATGTACATATCTCTAGAGTTTATTTGAAGTCTCAGGTTTTTTTGAGGCTGGGGTTTATTACTTTACAACAGGAGATATGAGTAAAACTTGAAAGAAATACCTTAATTACTCATACATTTCCAGATCTATCAAAACTACTATTTATAGGTTACAGCTACAAAATTTGAAATATTATTTTCACAATTAATGTAATTCTCTTTTCCAGTTTGTTTGCTACATTGCCATTGTTTGTTTCTATGTTGGAATCATTGTCTTGGCTTCCATCTCCAATTTGAGTTTTCCTAATTGCCCCTTGCTTGATAAGTTTTCAACTTACAAACTCAATCCCAATTTTCCCATGCTCAATAATTGACAAAATTGATTTTCAAAAATATTTCCGTTAACCTTGGAATAGAAATAGTGCTGTCTAAGTATTAACAATTTTAGAGGTAGAATCTCAGTTAAATTTCTTACCTGCTAGTCTAAACTATATTATCCTACACGTTGCAGTACTTCAACATGTTTTCCATGCTTTTGAACTTGGGGTTTATTTCTAAGAGTGCCTTCATTCCATGGTATTTATTTGAAGAACAGAGTTTATTTGAATCCTTGGGTTTAATAGAGAAAATTGGGGTCCGTGAAGGAAGATTAGAGGTTCTGGGTGACAAAAATTTATATATTCTAAATTTGTATTATGACATTCAACATAATCATTCAGCCCTGATAGTATGCAAACAGTCCATTGCTGCTTCACTGAAGCTTTCGAAAATGCAAACAATTACTAGTATTTTGTTTGTTTGTATTATTTTTCATAGCGAAATAATTAAGAATGTAAAATGTAGTCATTGAATGAAGGTATCATCCTGTTACGTATATTAAATACTTGGATTGGATGTCATGCCAACAGTTGTGCCAAACATAAATATATTTACATTGAAAGTGCTTGCAAGATTAAAATATTCCTTTTAAATTCTCTTTAACACCTCCTAATCTGAAGGTATCATACTTTATTGTACTAAAATATGTCTCGTTCACTTATAAGATAAAATGGTAATTTGAAAACAACTGATCTACATACACGTGCTTGACGGCAGTTACTGGACCAGTAAGGCTTACAAGTAGGTTTTTGGAGATGAACATTAACTGAAACAAAACTATTGTCTGCATCATACTAATATACTAAATTAATATGATATATAGATATATATATAACACAAACTAAATTAGGATGCAATCAGTTAACTAATTTTGAGTACTGATTGTAAAGTCAATTGATCGAAGGAACCAAAGTTTGGCAAAAGTTGAGATATTCTCGACTTATTGAACAGATGAACACTGGCAATCTGTATCCACTTGTGGTTTGTATGCCAATATGACCCTAGCTTAATGTTTTAAATTTATTTGTTACCTCAAAATGATTATCTTAATTATTTACTTTATGACACTTATTTTACAGTGGAGAAGGATATTAAATCAATAGTTTGATTTCATATATTTTATATATTCTATATATAAGCCCATATTCTATTTTAAAACCATTTGATTTGATTTTCTTTTACTAGAAAATCCTAATTCTAAATGTTTTATTGATAAAATACAGGTATGCACTACTTAAGGACTAGGATATGTCATTAAGTACATTCCATGTTGCTCACTTAGACAAACCTTGTATGGTATAGTCTATTACTCATATAGGTTATATGTAATATGATAAATATTTGTGTATCTAAACGTAGAAAAGATATAGTAAAAATTATATTCATATTGCATAATTATAAATGTACTAAATTAGACAATTTGTTGTTTAGAAATTTTCTGAAAATACTTCATTCCATAAACTTTTTGGACACCTTGTGTACTGGTCCTGTAGGTTTGTTTGTGTTTTAATGG
Source organism: Centruroides sculpturatus (assembly GCF_000671375.1). Classification (NCBI taxonomy): domain Eukaryota; kingdom Metazoa; phylum Arthropoda; class Arachnida; order Scorpiones; family Buthidae; genus Centruroides; species Centruroides sculpturatus. The sequence continues at coordinate 11,739 of NW_019385086.1, forward strand.
CTCACAGCAGCAGCATTATGCAATATATTAAAGGCAGCTACAACTTTTTCAGTGCCATTATACCATTATTAAGCTTGAGACCTCCATTGTATATGTGGTTTGTCATTAAGTGATGTACACCTCTTCAGTACCAGTATATGAAATGCTGGTACTGAAGATAAAGTAATGAATAAAAGAACAATAAAATGAACTGTAAAACTTTAAATGATATTACCATAAATTTCTAATTAAACTATATTTTTATTTATGTAGACAATATTTTGAAGAGAAAACAGAATTTCAAAAAAAACTTCAGGTAATATATTATCTTAATATTCATGATTTACATCTGCAAATTAAAAAAATGAATCGGCGATTTTATTAATACAGGATTTGAAGCTTCGTGTCGATAGTTTACAGAAATCGGTCAGTGATGCCAAAGCGACTTATTCCAAATCGCTGCATAATTTAGAGATAATATCCGAAGAAATTCATGAAAAAAGAAGGATGTTACAACCAAGAGAACCTGGTGTTGGTGCTGAATTAGAAGCAACAGAATCATTATTAGATATAGGTAAAATTTAGATTCAAAAAATATTTTTGTCGCATTTAACAAAAACTAATTCTTTGAATATTATTTTAGATAAATGTCATCTTATCGACAGTATTAGCCAAGCAGATAATGATTCGCTGGATCGAGAAAGTAGTTACGATTCTCTCGATACTACTTTCGAAAAGATGATTCCTGGTAAGTGAAAGAAATGAGACTATAAAAATGATTTAATTTTGATTTATATAACTATTAAAAAGCTTTCTAATTACAGAATTAAATTTAAATATGTTTGAAGTTATCAGAACACGAACTCTCTCTGAATATAGTGCATGCTCTTCTACTGTAGAATCAACAGCATGTTCTTTCCGTTGTGGCTCGGTCGAGCCCGAATGCAATTCCGATATCGTCCACCAAAGGGAAGTATCGGACGTTAGTAAAATTAGTTCTCAGATTCGGAATCTTTCGATAGACGATAGCAGTGAATTTGTAGAAATTGACCTCAATAGCGATTAGTCGTTTTAAAGTATCTACTTTTTTATATTGTTATGAGGAAAGTTTTAATCAAAGCATTCCATTATTCAATATCTATCAAAATATCAATTTTGTCCTTTTAACTAGAATGTAGGATAGTAGTGTTAAATTTACATGTACGACAAACAAATTCTAAGTATTATTTTTATGACAAAAATGCACATTAAATGTATTCATGTAAGGTTTGTTAGAAGTTGGACGGTGAGTAGCAACAGAAATGTATAATAGAAAGATTACGAATCATTTATTTAATAATAATATATGTTTAATTTATTTATCAAAACATTACCAAAAGTTTTGTTATAAAAACTTTAACTATAATTTTCTTCTCTGGCAAGTGTTGTATAATAATTCTTAAGCGAGAAGATATTTAAGTTTCAAAGAGAAATTTTCTCAGCTCTGTAAATAAATAAATATAGGTAAGTGCTATAATTAATTTTATTATGTAGATAATTTAATACTAAATACTTATAGATGTTAGAATATTATAAATAGTAGTAAGGCATTTGTCGTCGAGTAGGAATGTTAATGTATATATTAATATTATTGTTAAATTCTTCTTCACTCTTCGGGTACTCACTTAAAAGCACGAATGAAAAAAGCAATAACAAAAAAATTACGTAACAAGGTTTGGTGTAGGTCCACGATAATAGAATAATTTTACAAATAATTATTCAATATGTCAATTTCTACATATCTTAATTCACATATTCTGCATTGCACGTACAGTTTTAGTTAGAATTTCGATAATTATTTTCTTATAATTTGCATTATTCATCTATGCCAGGGGTGGCCAAACCGTGGCGCATGCGCCAAACTTGGCGCATTGGACGATTACAAGTGGCACTTTAGTCAGTTCTGAGCAACATTGCCAGATTTGGCTTCTTTGCAATTAAGAATATTACATAGAAAATTAATTTTTTATAGTCTGTCTTGGCAAGTTCATTTGTTGCACAATTCGTTGCAATCAACTTTACAGATAAAATGAGTGTTCTCCACATAGTAAATTACAGTGTATGTATGTATGTTTATTTTCGATCAGTGCATAGGCGTCTAAATGACAGTGCTACCGTCCGGACAGTCCACGAGTCGGTTGGACTGCTACACCTGTTAACCTTTTTTTTTTTTTTTTTGCTTCTACGATTCGCGATACATTCGCAATCGTGTATGCCACTAATGTCAAATGGGACTATTTTGTACGGGTAACTACACCACCACCGCATTTTTTATTAATTTTTTTTTCACACAACTGAATTTTGATCTTTTAAATTGAAATACCTGATTAAAGGGTGGCCGAAATTTTTCTCCGCCCCGGGCGGCTAACACCCACGGTACGCCACTGCGCATCTGAACTCGTCTATCAAAAAATGGCGCATGGTATGCAAAAGGTTGGCCACCCCTGATCTATGCAATATTTCATTATTATTTATATTAAAGAAATATTTAATTATTCTTCTATGCAATATGTTTTAAAGTAGAACAAATTAGGATGAAAACGATAAAGGTCATAATAATAATTTTTCAAAAAACAGTTTAATATATTTTTAATAAACTAACTTTACAGTTTCTTACTTGCTGATTTCTTATGAGTGTTTTTAATATTTTGTTGTTAATTTTAACTATTAAAATTTACAGAGAAACCTTGTTAATGCAAATAAAATAAAAGTTAATTTTGACATCTTTATAAAAACTATAATAGACAGTTTCTATCTTAATGAAGTATAGTTTGAAGTTCTATAAAAAAAAATTTATCATAATTCTTTTACGATTAGTTTTGTGTTGTACAGATATTTGTTACTTAAGTAGAATTATAGCCAGAACAATTCACTTGGACTTTAAAATCAGATTTTAGAAAAATAATCAGAGAATGTGCATTTACATATTGGTTGAACTCTTAAGAATTAAGATTTTTTAGTAATTTTATTTAGCATGAACAGATCAAGTGTATCTTCTCATTAGATAAACTAGGAAGACTCAAAATTATTTAATTATTTCCCTTTGTCTTCATGTTTTAAACAAAAAACTTTTAAATGTGTTGATTATTATAATTTTATTTTGCCTCATATTGTTGTTGAAGCTTTCCTTAAGATGATACATTCTGTATAATATTAAAAGGTTTGTTATTTTCATTTAGTTTCAACACTTTAATTAATGCCATGTTTTTTTATAATAAACTTTCTATGGTATAAGTATGAAGGTTAATAAGAAGCTTATTGATTTGTTTTTTTGGCCTAATTTTCTGTTATCTTCAGTGTCGTATCTGAAATTTTAGATTCAATAGAATATTTTTAAGTTAAAATTTTAATTTTATGCTGAAGGTAGCTTAAAGTTCAGGTTTTGACTACTTTAAATATTGCATTGTTTTTCTTGTTATTAAAAATGATGGTAACATGATTTGTGGATTTTGCTGGTGTTAAAGTTTCTTCTCTCTCCAGTTCATTATAATCTTACCAACTTAATTGTAAACCTAACATTTAATATATTGAAAGAAGAAGAATATGGAAGTGATGATAATTAATTTTATTATGATCATCGGTAGTTTGAAAGAAGAGATGGGGCCTGAACTACAGTCTATCTGTCCTGAAAGGTATGTGTGAGTGATATTAATTTGTCTTATGTAAGAAACATGATAGAAATTTTAAGACCCCTGCCCTAGTCTGCATCTATTACAAAAAATTTAGTTTTTAAGTATGCATGACAAATTTCCAAATTTGATGCAAAATTTTCTCATATTCTCCCAAAGATTTCAGTTGGCTCATTATCTGGTGTATTAATTTGAAAAGGTTCTCTTGATACTTGTGAATTTTTGACTCTAGAAACCCAATAAATTTATTGTATAACATGGGGGAAGAAATCACTCCATGCCTGGTTGCCTAATGATTATATCTGCAACATACTATTTCCAAGACTGTTTATTGAATTTTAGTACTGCTCTACTCAATAAATTGTTTTCTATTAAGTAAAATTTAGAACTCGGCAAAGATATTGGATATTTGAGGCAAGTCATAGGCATAATACATTTGGCACACTTGCAATGTTACCTATATATGAAGTTTTTTATGTTTAATTTTCAAGTAAAGGTAAAGTTTTACACTTAATAAAACATTTAACACGTTATAACACTGAGAATATTCTTTCTCAGTGTTATAACGTGTTAAATGTTTTATTAGGAAGCTGAGTTTGATATTCAATTAATTAGTAAAGTTTTATTTTTAGTACAAAAGTTATTTTGAGATAAAGCATCACGTTTCATTATTTAAAAATATTTATTACTGCATTTTACAGCACAAAACAAAACTTGTGTCCAAAAATTAATCCTGTATCTTATGTAGAAAGTCACAATCTTCCATATGCTAATGAATTTCTCAAATGACCTTCAGTAGGCTGTAGGTAACCTTTACCTAATCCAGCTCATTAATTAAATAAAACATTGTTTAGCTAAACAAAAAAATTATAATTGATTGGCTAATTTTGTTTGTTTTTTTCAACTAGCATACAGTTGAAAAATATTTGGGCTGAGATGGCTTTAATACACCAAATGCACCGTATTTTTTCCTAAATATACTGTGCTGGAAAGCATCTTATATGCTGTAAAATACAGTAATATACAACATGTGTATAAAAATAAAATTTTGATATTAAATGTATTCACTAGTGCTATAATCCATGGGAATTGAGTGCTCAGTATGACCATTCATAAAACAAGACCCAAAAACTTTACTGTTAAGTAGTGCCTTATTATTGTGCATATGACTAAATTTGGACAGGTTCCCTTGACTTTAACATCAAATTCAGACTCTCAGATTATTAAAAATACTGTAGGAGAACTGAATTTGACATAAAAGATTCTGGATAAAAAGAGAGCCAAGAATATCAAGTGCATGTTTCCTTAGAGTTGTATACATCTCCAGTATGACAGGTGGATTTCTTTTCTTCCTTGATTTATACTTACCAAAATCATGTGTTTTGTATAAACAAGGTTTCTCTGTAATTTTACAGTGAAAATAAGATGCTATTTTGAAAAATGTTCCAGTCAGCAATTATAAAAACTCTGCCACTATTCAACATCCATCCAGTTTATTACCACAATCAATCAGTTTGTTCGAGTTGTACTCTAGAATTACAATTATCACGAGTATTAAGAAATACAACGTATTCCGCTTATTAGCTAAATTGTAAATAGACATTTCAAAATATACAACCGAAAACAAGATTTTTGGTATGGCTATTTAATCAATATAGTTTTCCCATAATTATACAAAAGTATTATGTGCAATCTTTGTATGTATTTACATATTTAATCACTCTCGTTAAGTAATGTTAGATAATTAGATGTTTCCACAAAAGTGTGCCTTACAAAAATTGTTGTTATATATAATGTATAGAACTAGGACTTTGTTCTCTGTTATCACTAATGCTAATAGCATTGGAAATCTTGTCGGCTTGGAATATTTTTGCTACTAGAATGTACTTAATTCTGTATATTTTCTGAAAATTAAAATATTTTAGTGTTTTTTAATTTTGTGATATTATTGCCTCTAATTTTGTAAATTTTACTCTGCACATCTTTTAAAGAATATCCTACTAATTACATTTTCTGTAAGCTGAATTTGGTCAAAAAAAAAGGATTGTTTTACAAGAAAGGCATTTTGACGGCACCCGTGAGGCACACTCCCTCTCGTACGTCACAGATGGTATCCTGCGGACAACAGTGTACTTTATCGGAACAACATACAGCATTCGGAAGGGGACAACATCCCCATTGACCACTCTGTAGCTGACAGCAGGTAGCGTTATCGTTACACCGCGTTTGATCTTCACAGACGACGTCTTCAAACTTGAGAGCTCGTAAGGTTTTTAGTTTCGTAAAGACTCTACCTTCCTTAGCTTTTATGCAGGTGTTGTTTCTGTAGCAAACCAAGCCGTAGGGGCAGCAGTGGAGTCCGTCCGTGCAGCAACTTCCTGCAGGATAGGGACAACAGGTATACTGACCCGCTGGTGTGATGCAACAGGGGTCACTTCCTTGGCACATGTGGATGCGATCGGGACAGTAATTGTTTACACTAGAAGCTTCCTTTGTAATCTGAAGTAGATTATTGGACTCTTGCAAGGGAGCAATATCTAAGAGTAGTATTTATAAAATTTATTTAAAAAGATCCATTCTGAGGTGGTAAATTCTGTTAAAAAGTGAAGCATTTTCTTACCTTCCCCATTCACATCAGGACAAATTGCAGTAACAGCAAAAAGTGTTAGAAACCACAAAGCATTCATCATCCTATTAAATTTTAAATGTAATTAACACATTATTCTTTTTATAGTAAATTATAGAATCTATGTTTTGAAATGAATGAGGAAATCTTACCAATACTAAGCATTCAACATTTGATTATGTTGTGCTACAAAATCTCTGCCCCAGCGGCCATCATCCGAAGCCAAGGTAAATGGACTATGGATAAACTGATGATATCGAAGGAGACTAGGGTGCCACTGTACACTTGGATGGGGGCATGTATTGTTCAGTGTCACGTGTATAAATCATACCTGCATTGTACGTCTGATCTGTTTCATTTGGAGAAACCACGTATTTATGACTTTTTTTTAAATATATTGCAAAACGACTTCCAACCACTTAACACTTATATAACAATCCACAAAACCTTTTTTTATAATATTAAGTGAAATGTGATCATTAAATATAGGGAATAAGCAGAACACAGAGTAACATAAAACAAATACAGCAGACACGTGCTAATCCGGCCATTCTTTGCACAGAGGAATGCAGGATTACAGAGTATATAGGATTAAAGGCAACGAATGACATTGTCTGTCGCCCTTCCGTGCTGATTCTTTTTGGAGCTGTATTTTGTTGTGAGATTGTGCACAGAGAGACAGTAATTGCAAGTTTAATTCTTTAATAAAGTTTATGTTACCAGTTTCCTATATGTACTTTAAAAAATAATAAACATGAATCAGAGAAAGATATCTTGATGCGGTATGTCAGATAATTGAGAGACCAGATTAGCAAGAGTATACTTTTTTTTTGGTTGGATTTTTTTTAACTCTCCGCCCTGTGGGCACTAAGAGGGCTTCTTATTGCAAGCCCATTATGGGTTCGGCCAGGCCCACAATGGGGCTGCCGGGTGGTGAGGGACGGGGCCCGACATATCCGAACGGACCACCCCCAAAAAATTCCTGGTGAATTTTCGACCCGTTCAGATTCGAACCCGAGTTCCCCAGAGCGGTAGGCTGCCATCCGGCCGCAGCAAGAGAATACTGTTATAAAAGCAGTTTGAGGGCTTTGTTTGTTTGTTTGTGTGTGTGTGTGTGTGTGTGTGTGTGTGTGTGAATGGATAAATCGTTTTGGATGATGGCCGCAAGGGCTAGTTGTTAAACAATAGCTGTTCGCTAGACGTAAATTCATATCAGTAATGAATACCTCAGATTAGATACAATACTAGTCAATACCATAAATGCTGATAAAAAAGTAATGAAAGAGACGGTTGATTCAGATTTGTAAAGATTTAAAAAAAAAAAAAATAGATAAAATTTAGATTATAGATAAAATAACTAAAGTCTGGGCAAAATTTGATTTCTAAATTCAATGCAACCAATTATAAGCAAACTAACTCTACTAACGGAAATTTAGCTAAAAACCAAACTGTTAAAAATAATGTAAAAACAGGAATCGATAGCAAATTAATAATTAACTTAATCTGTCGACTAACGTCTTCGCAATTCCTGGTTAAGTTCAATAGGTATAGTTTGACATTAAACTCGTTCCACTAGAGGGCGACGAGTCTTCGCTGTCGATTCGTACGTTTTTCCTATGTTTTAATGCACTTTTTAAAGATATGTTTTTAAGTTAAATATCTGTTTTCTTAAAATAAATTTAATTTCTTTATACTATATTAAGGGATTTTATCTATCATCGTCACTTATATCCAATAAAAATAACCCAACATTAAATAAAATTTTGATTTTTCTTCTATCCGAAAGTAACTTCTACCAAATTATAAGATATACACGCTGCTCTAAGTGCAGAATATAGAACAATCGATTATAAAATTATTTTATATAATCTTTTAAAAACGTACTACACAACGTGACTAGTAGAATATATTATTTGTTAATATTCATTTGAAATAATAATAATATTAAACACAGTACTTACGAAGTAGTTTTCGATCCCCTTAATTCAGAAAACGAAGATACACTCTTCTCCACCCTCTCCTGTATATATACTCAGCTGATATTGACTGGGAAAGATCACGTGCTGATATAATCAACGGTTCCTGCAGTCTGATAACCAATCACGTTATTAGAAAATGTTTTTCTTCTATAGTAAAAAAATACGAGTGCTTAATTATGGCTTAGTAACAAGAAAAATAAATATAAAATTTCCTAAATTATTGTATATGATTTAACATAATTATATTCTTAACAAATAGAAAGGATTATTTTAAAAAATCTAGGATGAAATGTATTTAAAATATTACACATTGTACACACACTATGGGTTTTTATTTGTATTTATTCTTCGATTTGTAATATTTTAAAATAAATTATTACATGTTTTACTTTTAGAATAGAAATTAGAGGCTCTAAGTGCAAATAACAGTTTGTAGGATATATACAGTGAAGAGGATAAATAAACAAATGACTTATCTACTTCAGGTTCAAAGTTTTATTAATTAAATAAAGTTAAAGTTAAAGTTTCGTCGATACAATAAATATATTGCATAAAATTGATGTTATTAATACAGAATTATTTTAAACACATAGATTTGCATTGGACTCTCCAAAATATAGATAATTTGATATTACACACGCACTAGTAATATTAAAAAATATTTATATATTAATCTAATCTCGGTTATTTTCATTTAAAAAGTTAAGCAATGCCAAGAAATTTTTTATCATCAATAATTTAAAGGAGATTAGTAATAACAGAACAATTTTTGAAGTACGATATTACCCCGCTTTACTACCTACCTAGTCATTTAGTCAGCAGTCGTAAAAGCGAACCGGGATTCTATAAATTAACAGTGGCGCGCCGCTTCCCTTGTATTTTCTAAAAAATAAATACATATTAATTTTAATTATATGAAAATAATCCCACAATATTTTATTATAACCGCATTATCTATCTTATACAAATTTCTATACTACACGTGAAAAAAAGATAAGATCGCTATTGTATTGTATATTCGAATATTAGTAGCGGAGTGGAAGCACTGTATTGTTGGCTGTATTATTATATTACTCACGGATTTCAATGTTAACCGGTATGGGTACTCTCGGGATTTGGCAGCCCGCGTGCATGCATGCACGCACCGCACACCTAGCAGGACCGTCTCTGATTCCACTCGTAGGGAGCTATTTGACTAAGTGGTTAATGTGATGCTCCGGAAGTGGGTCGAAATTCGTGCACGGAAAATATTTTAATTTCGTATGAAAAAATTTTATAATTATTAATCTTATTGTAAAAAGAAACCGTCAAACGCAAAATGAATATTTTATGTCCATATAAGGACATATCTGTAAAAACTTCTAAGAAAGTCGAACTACTCAGGTTAAAACAATGGATGAATTTGAGTACTTAGATCGAACGTCTTCGATAGGAATCAAATTGTCAATCGAAGTTGACTCACCCCGCGATCTGGGCTCCGATCCCGTTACAATTCGTAACGAGGAGGGGGACCAATTGGAGAACGGGGGAAAGTCGACATCGACCTATCGGAGTGTTCGATCAGGGACTCAGAAAAAACTTATAAAAACCGCGCAAAAATAGGATGTGACGTTCTTGGTTCTAAGTTCGGTGTGCTCCGCTTCTGGATTTTTCCTGCGGTTCAACAACGGGAACTTGGTCGTCATTCCGAAAGAAGTTTTCGCCATCCCGTCCCAGCAAGTTTCGCCAAGGGTAATCTGCTACGAGAATCACCCCTTCAATTTATGCTGTGCGCCCCGGAGCCTACGTTTTCCTCATCATCTTCGCCAAAAGGAGAAATGATCGTAGAAAAGATTGAACTTTATTTACGAACTGATTCACTCTGCGGATAGGCTTTACGCCGAAGTAAAACAGTAGTTGTAAGAAAAATTTTTATTTTTAAAATTTTCGCTGGATGATAATATTGTTAATATAAAAAAAGACAGTCATTTTCCAAAAATATTTTGGAGCGATTACCGTTTATTTCTTTAAAATGTTCTGTCTTTTTTATATTAAAAATTTTTATATTTATTAAACGGTATACGATGGAGAACCTGTCTCAGTAAGTTTTTTCACTCCCACAAGACAGTGCTGACCGCTCGACTGTCGTGACACTTTCTCCCTAATCGGCAAACCTCACACTGGTGTCCGAGAAGTGGGATTTTAAGTCCCCAATCTCCACCGGGTCAACGACTTCACATGAGTATTTGAAGCAATTTGGAAATCGAAGCGGAATAGAATTTAACATTAGTAAATAATATAAAATAAATATTGAAAATTATAACGAGATAGTTACGGCTAATAGATATATTTAAATTAATAGATGTTATATGTTTTTATCAAAGCGAGAATCGGCATTTAGAGGGCATAGGGAATCTATTGAATCTAATAATAGAGTTAATTATATTGAACTTTATTAATAACTATTTATTAATTACGTCAGATAAATAATATATTAAAAATACATATAAAGAATTAACTGATCGCCCCTGGAAGTCGGCTTCTTACAGAAACACAGCTTCCCTATCATCAAATGTCACGGCACGCCACTGTAAATTAAGGTTCGGTACCCGGAAAGAATTTACGATACCGAAGAAAGTTAGAGAGGAAAGAGTCAAAACAATATCGGCACTAAGAGAACCTTTTTTTTTTTTTTTATCAAGTTCATCGTGGGTTCAATGTGGCGAGTCCCATAAAAGTTCTGCATCTTTTTTTCCTGTCTTTCTACGTTTTAATTTCATTTTTTCCAGATTTTTGATGGTTTTGTAATTACGTCTAACAGATATTTTTGTGCGGAAACACGTGCGGATTTTGATTTATAACCATTTTTTGTTTCACAGACCGTCAGCAGGAGTGAACTTTTTGAAAAACTAAGAAAAAAGATAAATGATTCGAAGTACAAAATATTATCGTAGATTACATTAAAAAAAAGTTTAATTTAACAAATCCTAGTCGAGTTATGTAAAATGAGTTACGAGGAATTAGACACCTTCCTTTAGATTCTGATAGCGTGGGTGTCATCGTCACCGATTAAACGCTATCAGAATCTAAAGGAAGGTGTCGAATAGACCATCTCTAACCGACTTTTCCCGCGACCGACACGGAGCTTCATTTACACCTGGAGACAGGTGGGACACCAATTAGAAAGCGCGGAAGAAAAGTCCGTCCAATTAGCGACGATTCGGTCACGAAAAACTTATAAAAACTTCGACGTCAAGGACAGAAAGTGGCCTCCTCTAGTCTACCTGTGGTTTTAGTTTCCTCTCCGCTCGTCATACGTCCGTTCATCATTTTTTTGTGTGCTGATTCTCCCTATACGAACTATTAAAGTGTCGTCGCCCCGGGGGCCCTGTCGGCGTTGGACTGGAACGGAAAAAAGAAACGACTGAAGACAACTCACCGAACTCTGAACCCCGGAATCTTGATAATTTTATGTAAGCACATTCGTCAAAAATAAATGGTTTCCTTGTAAAACACTTGTCTTTCCTGCCTCCTCAAAACCGACAACCACGTACGAATAGACCTTAAGCCATCCCGACTGTAGGGAATAAAAACTCTCCCTCCTTACAAAATCAGCGACGAGATTGAAAAAACATATAATCGACCATCGGCACTACACAATATCATTCTCCCGAGGAAGCTCTGGCTTTAATTACCTCCACGAAGTTAACTAAATCGCAGTATATAATGTTACGGCAAAGTGCTATAGAAAAAGGTGTTAAGTGAGAGTTATTCCCGAAAAACAAAAGACTAAAAACAAACGAAATTTTTACGTCACCAAACCAAAAAAGTAAATTATTTTAAAAACAAAAATAACGCCCTCGGGTAAATTAAATTAAAATTATTACCTACAATACATCAAAAATATTAGTGTAATTGCAAAATGAGTTATTCAAATCAGATATAATTTACAGTAAAAGAAGAAATAAATCCAGGGGACGAGGGTAATTAGTTGCTACAGCGTACTGATGTATAGATTTTGTTAAAGGGTAATGTAATGAAATAGTTTAAAGGGGGAGGGACTCGTGCTAACAAAAACTATTTAGCTTACATTCGTGGTATTTGGCATTTTGGTTAAATTCAAGATACGTATACCGTCATGGCGGCTCATCTCTGATTCCAGCAAACAAAAGAAAGGAAACAGTGGGGACGCACGTTCTAACCTAACTTAACCTATTCTAATAAATTACCATAATTATTACCAACCAAATTATTAGATTAGGTTAGGTTAGGTTAGAACGTGCGTCCCCACTGTTTCCTTTTGTTTGCTGGAATCAGAGATGAGCCGCCATGACGGTATACGTATCTTGAATTTAACCGGCATTTTTTGACAGACATTTAACATTCTCTATTAATACTCTCGGAAGGTAATAAAAAAAACCATAATAGTTTCAGTCGAGAGTTTGTTGCCGTTGTTCGTTTTAAAATGGTAACATTGGTTGTGAACCCCTCAGCAGTAGTTATTCATTAGATCTTAATCCGATCCAGAAATTTGTCTGTTACGATGGGTATAATTAAGCTATTCTTTATGTTGTAAATTCTAATGAACAAAAACGAATAATAAAACACAAGACTCTTGCTCGAGTTTCCTTCTTTTCGGACAAGATCAGGAAATTATTAGATATAAACATTATTGATTTATTTATCTTAAATGCTGTAGCCTATATTAACAGTAATGTCATAAATAAACAAGGGATTAACGCTTTCTCATTATAACAAAATACAAAATTTCCCATTGAAAATACACAGAGAAAACAATTCATTGGTACTTTTCGGTTAATGGGACATCAGTTAATTTCTACATAAAATCGCTTTTTTATTTTGTTAATTATACTATTCGAAAATAATTTTAGAAAAATTAAAATGATTAAACTTACGAGCTTTTCCCATATTACATGAGAAGCATAAACCTGCAGATTTCGTGTATCGTCGCTGTAAACATTTCGGTCTTGGAGTGAATACCCAACTGCTGCGGAAGAACACGTCCGATATATTGTTTTCTGCGTATAAATAGACTGTCGTTCACTTCTATAACTTTGTTCGAATCGGCAATTGCCAAATTGTAAAATCCATTTACACTGAAGAAAGAAAAAACAAGAGAACAGCTACAGTTTAATTAATTAACATCGACAACATTAAAGTAACATCGTTCTGCATCACTTCTCCCAAGAAACGTAATTTACATATCAACGCGACGTTAAACGACACATTAATTAATAAGCAAAGTAGTTAAGGATTTTAATAGATATTTAAATTTACCATAATTTAGAATTTTTAATCAACTTATATGTATAATTAACATCGATAATCAACATTGCAAATGAAATCAACGGGAAAATATGCAAAACATTTTATGTATTTGACACGTGTCAATGAATATCGGTTGTCGTCCCTATCGATTTTTGTAATTTTTAATAAATTTGAAATAAAAAGGCATTTCTTTAATTGTACTCTAACATCATGTTAAGCGAATAAAGATAAATAATCAAGCCGTTAAAAATCACAGCTTGTGTTCCGTTAACGGAAAAGTACCCAACCATTTCTTTGTATACATTTTGTTAAAATGATTAAATTCAGTAAAACGTAATCTATAATCGAATTATAATGACTCGATAATTCCGGATATATTTAAACGGAACCTCGACAGAGCACAACACAGCGCGTGTTGTTGTTGGTTAAGTTATGGCAACGCAACACTTGGGCGATCTGCCAGAGGGATGCCTTCCGGTAGGTCTTTTTTTTTAAGGGAAACTGGAGTTACAGACGTGGAGAAAACACGGAAATCTTCACGTGGCCAGCCCGTCCGAGCGAGGCGCAAAACCCACGACCGAACTCCTAGTGTTCGGGGTACGAAGACCGCTTGGTCACTGGTGGGCACAACACAGGGCATTCTTCTTCTTATTCCGGATTGATGGGATAAAGCAACGCAACATAAGGGCAATCTGCTAAGGGGATAGATATCTCTCTCGAAGACTTTCTACCGGAAACTGGTTCTTATTTAAGTTAAATACTTTAGATAGGTTAAGAAAACTCGAAAAACTCGACGTTGGTAAGGTACGAACCCACGACAGCGTAGTTTTATCCACTTTAAACTTTTTCCCTTTAAAATATAAAGTGGTGGATAAGCGAGTAAAGTTAATTTTAACGAATTTTTAAAATAAACTTTTAATTCTAAATAAGTAACTTATTTATTTTTATACAGATAAATTCATTTAAAAGATTTTTAAAAAATGTTAAGAGTCCTTTATGGATAATTTAAATAGTGTACACAGGTGAAAAATAAAGATTTTGTTTTTCTGAATAAGACTTTCTCTATTTGCAAAAACTGATACAACACCAGTACAATAAGTGCTATTAATATACTAAGCTCAATGTAGACAACGATATAATTAAAATTCAATTTCTACTTTCTGCATTCTTGAGGCGCCTCTTCGTACTGTTCGTGTGATACTACTACAATAAGCCTACACAATCAGAATCAAAATCTCTTTTCATACGCACTGCAAGATACAAATTCATCGTCTCGTATTTCAGCAAAACACGAATTACGTGTAAAATTCTCTTTTCCACATCTGCACCACCATCTACAAAAAATAGTAGCTAAGAATTGTTGATCGGCATCCCGAAATATAAATGAAAATGAGGGTCCTCGCTCTTAGTATAAGCAAATCTAATACTTTTCTAATGTTAATCTTTTATTCTTGTTATCAACATGCTACAATCTACACGAAAACAAAGATAATAAATCGATTGTAAAACCCCTACACTGTATAATCCACCAGATTCATCTCCCTCCCTCTTTTCCGTCAGCAGATTCGCAGCGTAATGCTATTAACCAGCATTACAATAAATAATTAACTCACATTCGCACCCATTCGTTACGCTTCCTTCTTAACATCTACATAACACGTCACGAATTGTTATACTCAAATTATTAAAAATAAACATATATCCATTTGATGAAAACAATATATTAGCCAATCTGTATTTATACCTTAATTAGTTTGTACAAAAACCCTCATTCAACATCCACCTGTTACGCTTCCTCCTCACCATTAATTAACATAACAGGGCATGTTTTGCTATTCTCGAGCCACCGGATATTAACCAATTAATATATTAAATTCAATCGCTAATTATCTATTCGCTCCTTGGAACCATCTTCGCCAGACATTTTGTGAAAAAATCCTATTTCTCTGCCGTATTACGTCATCCGTATTTTACTGAAGGCTCTCGCCAATCTTAATTAATATTTCTAAGACTGTTCGTTCCTCTCAGTCTATTTTTATTAATCCATCTTATTAATAGATACTATATTAAACATTGATACATTTTCATTTTATAAATTCGTAACATTTGCTTCTTTAGTCACAGCGTGGCCTGTTGTCGTGTGGCGGTTTCTGTGGTTACCTTTATTAAGGATTACCTTGAAAAACTCGACTTCTACACCACTATTTTACATGTGTTTTTAGATGTGTAACTACAGAAACCGCAGCACGACAACAGGTCGCGCTATGGCTAAAAAATATTACACCTTATCTACTGTACTGTACTGTACACGATTGGCAAATAAGTAAATATAAATTCGTGCGTACTGAATATTTTAATGTGAACATATAATCGAAAATATCTCAGATTAAATCAAATTTTTGCAATTTATTTAAATTGTTTATCACGAAAATAACACACAAAAAGGCAAATTAATAAGACAGATCGATATAAATGTTGAAAATAAAAAAATTTCAAATGAGAAATGTGTAACAATAAAAACAAGCAACTATGATGAATCGTCATCTTTACGAGTACAAGTATTCATATCACAAGTAGTGTTTGCAGGGCAGCAATGTATTTTATCCGGACAACACACTGCATTTTCAAATGGACAACATCCCCAGTCGCCGCTAGGCAACTGGCAACAAGTGTCGCCATCTTTACAATGACCGCCATCTTTGCACGTGACGTCTTGTTGAGAGGCCGACATGGTCTCCATTACAGATATATTCTTGTCACGATGTGGCAAACAAATTTTGTTATCTATGCAAATGGTATTAGCGGGGCAACAATGAAGACCATCGGTACAGCAGGATCCGAAAGAATAAGGACAGCATTTATTTCCAACAGACGACACGCAACAAGTCTCACTCCCTTGACAGTAGTGTTTACCGTCCGGACACATACTATTCACTTTAGACGCCGGTTTGGTGTGTTTTAAGAAGATCGAATAGTCCGAAACTTGATGCAAAAGAACTCCCACGCATCTCATCTGTCTCAGATCGCATCTGGTATTTGCAGGGCAGCAATGTTCTCCATCCATACAACATACGGCATTTTCTACAGGACAGCACATGCTGGAATTGCCTTTTCCGGGACAGCAGGTGCCATTTTTAACGCATACAGTACCGTCTTCACATATTAGATTCGCATCATCTGAAAATGAGAAAAATAACTTATTAATTTAAAAATTATTATAAAAGTTATTTTATCGAAGATAATAAAATGTTATGTTTTAAACAGTTATGGAGAATGTGTATTAAGAAATTCTTTATCACATGAGCAAAAAATACGAAAAAACATTCACTTATTCTAGTTAATGAGTATAGAAGAAGGACCTTCTTAGGTACAAGGAGGAAAGTGGCATGTTATATTACACGAATTAACTACGCGCCTGTGAACCATTTATAAACAGTTTTATACAAGTTAAAATAGAAGATAAACTTAAAAGATGTATTATTTTAAACTAGAAAACAATATATAAATGGCATAAAGATCTTACTTTCAAAACATTCGATATCCCCATAAAACGTCGAAAGGATTAAAAATGATAGTACCAACACATTCTTCATGGCTTTGGCTATATAAAATGATATAAAAGAAAACGATGGTCTATTTAGAAATGATTGTTCTCGTTAATAAAATCTCACTAAGTAATTTCGGCTTTACTGAGTGTGTGATATATACTGTATTGAATATTTATTTAGGGTTATAGGTCAGCTAGTACAAAGTCTCTACCATCACGCTATATTCGTGTTTATGTTTAAGGTACCTTTTAAAGTGATGTGTTAAAATATTTGGCAATTGCACAACATAATTTATTTTGGATTTTTTAAATAAATAAATACTTCAAACGGATATAATGGCCTCAGGGTCGGCTGGAGCAAGCGGGGCCTTGGAAAATCGCTATTAGTGGGGCCTTGAATATTTGCAAAGAGATTTTTCTTATAAATTTGAAACTTCGGGTCCTCTCTGATCGCGGGTGTTTGGGCTAAGGCCCGAAAAACTAACTGATGAATCGGTCTTGAGTGGCCATCTGATAATATAGCCATATATATATATATAGGGCTATAATGTATTGAAAGTATATATATGTACTGTATATATAAACTATTAATTGTCGTCAATAATCTTTATAGATTCAAGAGAAGCGCGATAACTAAATGCAGATTCAATCTTTCGATAATTAATTTAAAATAACAGAGTTAATTTACATAGATCCAGATTTGTGTATTTTGCTTGTCGTTCTTTTAAATATTAAAATTATTTGTAATTTTATAAATTTAACAGACGTAATATTAAAATATTTGATTGGGACTCTGTACTTGGCAGATTACTATAAACAAAATAATTGACGAGTAGTGTAGTACTTTCATTTTAACTCCTTTCGGTATTGAATCGGAGTGTCGAAATTGCACCATTATGTGTAATAACGGCGCAGTATATTTGTATTTGGTTTAAAATGCATGTTAAAGGTTATTAACGACAATTAAAAGTTTATATATAATTAAAAGCTTTTCTCTTGTAAAACAGACGTTAATTAGCTAGTTAAATATAATTAAATGAATTTAATCTGTTATATTATTATTTAATTTAAATACTCTCCCAAATAATATCTTCGTATGCTATCAAATACATCGAGAGGCAACTCGATGGTTTGATTGATTGCAAGAAAACCTGAAAGGTAAACCGTAAACTAAACGATAAACTTACTTTTCGAGTTTAAATTTACGTTAATATTGTAAGTATTACCAGTAAGCCAACAGTAATTTCACCAAACAATACTTTTGAAAACGAACTGGCGCCATACTTCTAGTCTACGAATTTTCAATATGGCGTCAATACAGTAGACCCCTCCCTATAATACGGTAGATACGTTCCGTTTTATATGAATTCGTGTTTTACGATCACTTAAATACATAAGCCAATCACAGCCCGGCACGTGTGCAGTTTAGGGACTACTGTTGTTTGAAAGGTTTTCTTCCATAAAATTAATCGATTCGAGACTAATATGACTCAACATTTCCAAAATAATTTTGGGAATAATCCACATAAACTATGCTATAAAGAAAAAATTGTAGGATTACTTACCGAGTGTGCACCGTCGACGACGCCATTGCTTAAGCTTGTTTTCGTCGTGGAGCTTGTCATCGAATGGCGCTCGCGTGCTTCCTGATAAATTATTTTTTTTGCGAAAAATTCGCTGAACTTTGGAGACATCATTAATAGAAATATAATTTTTATGGACGTTAAATAATAAATGGTTTTTAGTAGGTCCGCTGCTCGTTTAAACTCAACGGTTTGTACAATATCCGCTATTGGTCTAGATTCGACCAATCCTGTCGCGACACGAGTCGGCGATGACGTTTTACCGTATTATACGAGTTTCTTTTAGCGTGTTTATACGAATACGGTCGCAATTTTTTGCCATTATATACGAATCCGTATTATATGAACCCCGTTTTATAGGGGTCTACTGTACATTATGCCATATTGAAAATTTGTAGACTGCTCCGAACAAAATATTATTAACAACTACAGTTTTATTTTATATATTTTACAGATTATCTAAATAAATTTTATTAAGTAAGATCGTTATTCGCTTCAGTCAATACGTAATGCGATCATACAGTATGTTCGTGAATGTGTATATACCGGGGTTTTAATTAATTATAATTAAATAACTTCATTAAACGTTTCTAAAATAGATATTTTTGTTTTTAAAATTACAAGGTAGTACAATAAATTCGAGTAAAATAGTAATAAAAAAGTGATAAATAGGAACACAAAAGTAAAAACACGAGTAAGTTGGAGCACAAAACTGAAAAAATTTGGGAAATAGGCATACAATATTTAAAAAATAAACGTAGGGAAACAGAACTTTAAGAAAGTAAAAACAGGAGCATAAAATTTAAAGAAGAGTAAATAATAACAATTTAACTATAAATTATTTGAGAATTTCGAATTTTTTATTTATTTGAAGTGTGTAATAACTGCACATGTCACATTCTAATATTTTCTCAACGTTTAATTGATTTTTTCTTAATTACGTTAATCATTTCTTAATTTATTCTTAATTATAAAAGATTACGTGGTCGAGATGATCTATGCCCCTCCTGGTTACGCTAATCCCTTTTCCTTCGAGTAATTTTCATCCTTGTGATTGAAAACAAGATGGAAAAGTGATTAAATATTGTAAACAATCTACTTTTTTTATAAATATATTTTCGAAGAAAATTTAATTTATTAATGAAATAAAATAAAAATTAACACATTGTATTTAAAAATAAATTTACTTTATAGAAGTTAGAGTCGAACTACATGAACTGATTATAGTGAGAATTTATACAAGTATTCGTAAGCACACATACAGTAATAACGATAAAATGATATAAATGATTAACATTTTATAATAAAACATATTAATTATAACTAATTTTCGTCAGAAGAAATGCAAATCGCATTATAGTCGTCACAAGTAGTTTTGGCAGGGCAGCAATGTATTTTATCTGGACAACACACAGCATTTTCAAATGGACAACATCCCCAGTCGCCGCTAGGCAATTGGCAACAAGTGTCGCCATCTTGACAACGATGACCATCTTTGCACGTGACGTCTTGGGGAGAGACCGACATGGTGTCCATTATAGATATATTCTTGCCACGATCTGGCGAACAGTATTTGTTATCTATGCAAATGGTATTAGCGGGGCAACAATGAAGACCATCGGCACAACAGGATCCGAAAGAATAAGGACAGCATTTATTTCCAACAGACGACACGCAACAAGTCTCACTCCCTTGACAGTAGTGTTTACCGTCCGGACAGATACTATTCACTTTAGACGCCGGTTTGGTGTGTTTTAAGAAGATCGAATAGTCCGAAACCTGATGCAAAAGAACTCCCACGCATCTCATCTGTCTCAGATCGCATCTGGTATTTGCAGGGCAGCAATGTTCTCCATCCGTACAACATACGGCATTTTCTACAGGACAGCACATGTTGGAATTATCTTTTCCGGGACAGCAGGTGCCATTTTTAACGCATATAGTGCCATCTTCACATATTAGATTTGTATCATCTGTAAAAGGGGAAAATGGTTTACTTACTTCATGATTTTTAGTTAGAAATATTGACATAACTTTTTAGGGTGATATGCGTAAAGTGTAGACAGTGAGTGTAGTATATAATCGGATTGACATTGAGTTACCCAAGATGAAATTGCCCATTAATCATGACGAGAGTATACATGGAACTTAGCAAACAACATTTTAAGTTTATTTTAGTTGGAATGAATCTGTTTCCACTCGAAAACATCGCTTAGTGTCAAGACATAAATGAAAAATTAGGCGTTAGTTATAAATGAACTAGTCATTTTCGATCTATGCTTACGTTGTTTAATTAGTAATTCGAACGTCATTTATTTTGCATGTATTGTATGTATTTGACATCATTTGATTTATCTACTCTTCATGCCAGAATTTTTACAAGCCAACCTCCAATAAGGACAACCTCCCGACATCGGTCATCTGTAAACAGCAGCCATTTTTGAACCGCGTACAAAGTAATTTCCAAACGACGACCATTTTTCTCATCGGTGGCCGCCATTCGAAGGTTCGACTGTACGTAATTGTTTATTAGACATTTCAGAATGAAGGAAAATAAATACGATCTAGTTTTTCTCTATTTAAATCTACTCTTTTTTATATATATTTATATTTTCAAAAAACTGATGCAAAGTAGAAAATAAAAACAATAAGAATAAATTATAATTAAAGTTAAATGCAAATAAAATAACAATCTTACCTTCAGAACGATTGACAGAGAATATGGAAACAATTAAAAATGAAAGTAACAGTAAATTCTTCATGATTTATAATAAATGAATAATCCAAATTGTTGTTACATGAAAGCAAAATTGCGAACAAACCGGGATTAACTACAATATAACCCAAGTGAGACTTGACTTTACAGTATTTTGTTTATATTAAGATCACTTGTCAAGTACAAAGTTTCTATCAGATTATTCCGTAGTTTAAACTTTAAACAAAAGTAATGCTTAACTATATTTTTTAAACAGTAAAATTATCGTGTTATATAACATTTTTTGCAAATTAAGTAGTTTCTTTGAGTTCAAAGAATTAGTTGAGGCAAAAGCTGGAGCATTCATGTTTTTTCCTCAACTAATTCTTTAGACTTTTCGAACACTCTTTACATCTAAATTGCAATCGTGGGGAAGCTGTTAACAATAGTAATTCAATAACAGTAAATGGTTATGGTTGAAAATAGGGGTTTAGGGGTGCTGAACTCTCCCTGTAAGGTTTCTCTACCAAGTAATGTCGGGTACCTCACGTAGTAAAAATTTAGTGAGGTACAAACTGTTTCCTTTTTTCGCCCCATCTAAAGATTTCTATTGAAATGTTTAATCGTTCTACAGTATAATGTCTGAGAAGTATAAACAGGAGCTGAGAAAACAAAGAGAAAGATGCTTTACCACTTTATAAGAGAGTCTTAATTACTTATCCTTATTGTTATTTTACAAGTATAATGACGTAAGTCATTAAAAATTAAATAAAACTAATAGTAGTTTAGTTTCAATATAACTAAAAGATGGCGACACTTCAATTCACAACCAGTATCAATTAAAATACCGCCATCTGTTCGTTAATATTAAAACTAAAAATCTTTACTTCTTAATTTTCTCGTACACCCATAAATAAATAAATTATTAATTAATAAAATAATAAATATATATTTATCTCGGAACGTAAAGCATAACAATAAAATCAATAGTTATTTAGAATACTTAATTAAAAGGCATATCGTCACCAAGTTCAATATTGTTTACTTGTATGCAAAATATTCTTAGGAATTATTTACATTCGGTAAAAAATTAATCCTAACCGTTATCTTACTAGAAAATTGACGAATAATTAAATTATAATCCCGTAAACTTTCATTTTTTATGCGATGTAATTTTTATGCTGAACCAAAATTTCTGCTGTGTTCGGGATTTTGCTGACCCCGGACGAAGACAAGTACCGAATGTTAGTATTTTATGTAAAAAGCACGATATGGAAATATTAAAGTAAAGTTTTCTTTCGATAATTGGTGAAAAATCTGCTTCTGGTTTAAAGAAAGTAATGGGATCCACATATGTGATGCCAGGGTCTCATCTCAAGCCTTACATATGGTTAAAAAATTATTATAAAAGTTATTTTATCGAAGATAATAAAATGTCATACTTTAAACAGTTATGGAGAATGTGGATTAAAGCATTCTTTATTATATGCAGAGAAAACTCTACCGATGCGCATTGGTTTGGTTTGTGTGGTTATGTTAACGCGACACGTGGGCTATCAGTCGAGCGGAATGTCTTCCAGAAGGACTTTTATGAAAAACTAGCACATATTTAATCGATAAATAAATAAAATTTTGTCATTGATTAAATTAACATAAATGTTGAAATTTTAACTTAGATTTTTGGTACACATGAAGAAGTAAGCAAAAATTACGAGAAAACATTCACTTATTTCAGTTAATGAAGTACGGTCATCGCGCTTCAGTTGTATGATGTAAATATGCCATACTTTGGTATCCCAGCACGGTATGGCATATTTGCCATAACTTTTAGTGGGAACTAAAAATATGGCAAATACGCAAACATTACAAGAAGCGCTTCTAATAATAGGGTCATATGACTTTTTCAGCTTTTATATAAAATCTGAAAAACTCGTGTGACTAAAACTTATCACAAATATATTTATAACTTAGGTTTTATCTTTATTCTAAGGCCCTACACAAGACCAATACGCAATAAACAGCACTTTTCAGTAATGATAGTAAATAAACCAAAGAATCTTTTCGAATTTATATTATTAAATCATATTGCAGCTGAAGTTTTTGAGCTATGCATAAATTTTAAGACATTTTAATATGTGTTCCATTTGTGGCACGTACAATATTTAATGTGTTCAGTTTCATGCCACGCATTCCTTAGCATTTTGGGTTTTATTGTTTCAATAACTTTCGTAATACGTTGTTCAAGTTCAACAATATCAAGCACTTCAGTTAGGTAAACACGACCTTTATGTGGAGGAGCCCTACATTTTGTGTTTCCCACACGAAGATCATTGTGCCAGGTGATGTGGATCGGGCTCAACATATCCGGGACACACCATTCCCGAAAACACCTAGGGGTTTTCGACCGCCGTATTCGATCCTGGATCTCTATTGCGGTAACCTAATTTTTACACCTCTTCTAAAGATTTCCCGATCCTTTATTGGTATAGTGCTCTGGAGGATCCGAAATTGCGTACAACTTCCCACATTCGTAGGAAGTTGTACGCAATTCCGGATCCTCCAGTTGTAAGCAAGTTGTACGCAACTCCGGAATTGCGAGACTTCGCGATTCCGGAGTTGCGTACAACTTGCTTATTTTTAACTTCGCGAAACTCGCGAAGTTAAAAATAAATTTACTATTTCTATAGAGAATTTTCACTTCTTATTTTACAATTTACCTAAAGATATTAGTAAAATGAAAGTACTATTATAAAATACAATATGTTTATCATAAATTTGAATGCTTAGTAGTCAAAGTATAATATTTTAATTTACAATTGCGGTATTTTAATTGATACCGGTTATCAATTGAAGTGTCGCCATCTTTTAGTTAATATTGAAACTAAACTATTATTACTTTTATTTAATTTTTGCCCCAAACCCTGGAAATAGGGCCACCTAAACTTAATTTTTTATGTAAAAAATCGATATAAATTATTGTGTCGTTTGATAAGAGAGAATCTGAGGATTCGTTTATTTTTTATGAGACCCTCTTATAAAGTTGTAAAGCACCTTTCTCTCCGTTCTGTCAGTTCCTGTTTATACTTCTCATTCGATTAAACGTTTCAACCAACAGATAATCCAGAAATCTTTATATGGGGTGAAAAAAAAAGGAAACAGTTTGTACCTAAGTAAATTTTTACTACCCGGCATTACTTAAATAAAAACCCCTACAGGAGAGTGCAGCTGCACCCTGCGTACCCCTAAACCCCTGTTTTCAACCATAACCATTTACTGTTATTGAATTACTGCTGTTAACAGCTTCACCCACGATTGCATTTAAATATAAAGGGTGTTCGTGTGAAGACACAAATTTATTTTCAAACGATATGCAACACGTACTTTTATGTCACCAGGAACTTAGCGACGAGAATTCGCTGTTGGACAAAGACGTTGCAACTATACCAAAGAAGGGTAAGGGAAAAAACGGGGAGGACCCCGAAATAAAAAGGAAGCTCCGATGACGACACAGAAAGTTCGTTGTCTCCAAAGTTTGTTACTCATCTCGGGTACATCTCCCTCCTGTCGATCCTGATCCTAAACGAAGAATCCTACGGATCATCGATTCGCCGCTCCTTTAATTAATTCATCGACAACCAACCTCCTCGATTTTTCAAGGTATTTATCAACTCGCAGACAATTGAATACCTCCATCCTTTCATTAATTTTCTCATATACTCATAAATACATAAATAATTAAATAAACTATATTACTTTCTATTTTATTTTATCGATAACCTAATGGAGTAATGATCTTCAATATATTCTTTATTCATTTAGCAAATAAAAATGAATATTTATTATATTTTAATTTATAATTTTTTTGATAATTACAAGTCGACCCCCCTATAACACTGTTGATTATTCCGTTTTATATGAATTCCATGTTGTACGAGTCACTTAGATTTTACAAATACGTGAGACATTCACAGCCAGGCACACGTATTTGTAAAATCTAAGTGACTCGTACAACATGGAATTCATATAAAACGGAATAATCAACAGTGTTATAGGGGGGGTTGACTGTATATAACTTCTCCCTCTTTATTCATTCAAAAATTATTTTTTTTTATTTAATAGAAAATGTGATTATCGCACACACTTGAAATAAATAAAATATGAAAAAAATTCTAAAATAATTTATAATTAAATTGTTATTCTTTATTTTTATCTTTAAATATTTTTATATTATCAATTTATCGTTACTTTATCAATTCTTAGAATATATCAGATATTTATATTAAAATTCAAATTGTATAAATATATTTTATTATTTATTTTAAAATTATAGAAAGATTTTAATGCTGTATTAATTAATAAAAGGAAAGTAAATACATTTTTACTACTATTTTTTCAATTTTTTTTCTGTAAGAAACAGTCTACAAATTTTCAATATGGCGTCAATATATGACACCATATTGTTTCAAAAGTATTGTTTGGAAAAAATTAATGCTGACTTGCCAATAAAAAAATACTTACAGTATTTTTTATTGGCAAGTCAGCATTATTTGCTTTATTGAACTCGGAAATTAAATTTATTCCACGTTTTACCGTTTACCTTTCAGGTTTTCTTGCAATCAATCAAAGCATCGAGTCGCCTCTCGATGTATTTCATAGCATACGAAGATATTATTTGGGAGAGTATTTATTAAATTAATTAATAATATAATACATTTAATTAGTTAATTAACATCTGTTTTATAAGATAAAAGGCACACTTTTATTACGTACAAACATGTCGCGCTGTGATTGATTTTTTTATTTATTTATTTTGATTTTAGACTTTGTCTTGTGTTAGGATCTCTGACCTTGAAATATCCTTCTCTCTCTTTCCACTTCATCTATTGAGGGGTGTCATAAGGGAGCAAGTAGTCTGACGAGTACTGCACGTCAATTAAATTTCGTAATTTTTTTTTTTAAGTATAATTTACAAATTTATTTTAGAATATCTGTAAAATCAAATAATATAAATTGTCTGGTTTATTTCTTTCAATAAAAGATAAAGCTTAAGATGAATTAAATCGATAAAAATGTGTGGAATTCAAAAAATAAGTTAACTCTTTGGACTACTGGATAATTCTTCACTGCCTCAACACATTAATTATTATTTAAATATTATATGATGCCTTCTAAGTTGACCTTAACATAGGAAATTTCAG
The DNA here is from genome assembly GCF_000671375.1 of Centruroides sculpturatus. NCBI lineage: Eukaryota > Metazoa > Arthropoda > Arachnida > Scorpiones > Buthidae > Centruroides > Centruroides sculpturatus. The sequence continues at coordinate 38,282 of NW_019385086.1, forward strand.
GGTGTACAAAGGTATATTTAAATTATCCGCATTCCACATTTAAATTATAATATAATTATCCACATTCTATACGGAATTATACCGATATGAGTAAAAGAAAAATTATAAGTATTACGTTAAAACGTTATTATTTTGATTAAATTTTATATTAAATATTAATTTTCTACAAGTTATTATAATTATTTTTTAAGCTGTGTATAGAATAAATACGTGGATAAATGATTATCTCTGCTGATAACTTGAAAAAAAATTTGTACTTAATATAAAAATTTCGAGGCAATAGAAGTAATTTAGAAGAACCATAGAATAAAGGAATTTCTGTTGACCTTATAGGAGAGTAGCGTGTTGTAAGAAGGTCTCTGTTATCGCTTGACCTTTGACATTGTTTATCCCTCTAGAGGGGAGATTAGCCACAGAACGTGTATAGCGATGCTCTAGTCGTTGAAGTTCACTCTCGGTTTGGTCGGCGCTGCAAAAGGATGAATCGCTACTTTCTCCTCCTCTGTACCATTGTCATTTTATGTCATGGATTCGGTGAAGGTGGTATTCTTACTGATCTTGAAAAAGGACTTAGTAACATCGATCCATTAGGGGACTTGAAAACTCAGATTGAAAATCTGGAAAAGAATCTGTCGTCTCTTTGGAGCATGGTTTCTGACATGAATAAGAACGTTAAACATGATCTGCATCAGCTGCATCTTTTTCAAATGGAAGTAAATGATAAATTGAAGAATTTTCTCGGAATGCCACTAAGTAAGTAAATCGTTTTCTTTGCAGTGATTTTTATTTTATGTACAATACTTATTAATCGTTTATCACGTAGAGAATGAAGGAAAAGATATGCATCATATGAATGAAGATGGTCTCGAACATTCTGATCATTCAAAGTCCTATCACGGCTCTTTTCATGACCGTCATCGTGACGATCATCATCACGGAGGTCACCATGACGATCATCACCACGACCATCATGGAGGTCATTACGACGACCATCATGGTTATCATAGACCTCATCATTATGGATCCGATGTACATAGTCGTGAAGATCATCATGACAGTCACGAAGATCACCATGACAGTCACGAAGATCACCATGATGATAGCCATCATCACAATGATAGTTCTCACGAACACGACGACTCTCACAAAGGACATGACTATCATGGTGACCACCATCACGGGCATGACGATCATAGTGACCCCCACCAAGGACATGACTATCATAGTGACCACCATCAAGGGCATGACGATCATAGCGACCACCACCAAGAACATGACGATCATAGTGACCACCATCAAGGGCATGACGATCATAGCGACCACCATCAAGGGCATGACGATCATAGCGACCACCACCAAGAACATGACGATCATAGTGACCACCATCAAGGGCATGACGATCATAGCGACCACCATCAAGGGCATGACGATCATAGCTATCACAGTAGTCACGATAATTTTCATCACCATCATTCTGACCATCACGATACTACTACTCAAACAAACCGTTCGCACAGCGACGACCATTCTCAACACAAAGATGTGCATAATGTAAGCCACGACGATCATCATCATCACCATGAATCTCACCATGATTATCATCATCATCATCACGATCAATCCCATCATTCAGAAAGCTGTAAGTACTAAAAATGTATTTAAAAACAACAATAAAGTACTTTATAAACACATATTATAGTATAAACTTTAATCTGTAGTAAACTTCGATTTTGCCATCTGTAACGTAACATCGAACAGAGCCATACCTGAAGAAAAACAACAAAATGTTACGGGGCTAATTAGATTATGGCAGAAGGTAAGAGGAGCATTTACTGTTATTATTACTATTATTTTTTAGCCAAAACTCAAGCGAAAATTGATAATTTATACTTTAAATGGCACAGGAAAATGGTACTTTACACATTCACATACAACTAGAAGGTTTCAAGATTCATCAACATGATTCGGGAGATCACAAATCAGAAAAACACACCCATGGTTTTCACGTGCACAGGGATGGAGATTTAAGCAATGGGTGCCAATCAACCGGTCCTCATTACAATCCGTTGGAAGTCGCTCATGGTGGTCCAAAATCACCTGTCAGGCAAGTTTAATCATAATTAACCGTTTTCGGTACGATTTTAAATGTTAATTTATTTAATTATCCACGTAGACACGTGGGTGATTTGGGAAACATTGCGTGCGATGAACATGGAGTGACAAATATTGTGATAACTGACGAAATTGCTTCGTTACAAGGCCCATATTCAATCATAGGGAAATCGTTAGTGGTAGGTAGAAATGAATAATTCTCTTATAAATTTATTTAATATGGATTATAGATTAATTAAATAAATATTTATTTTTAAGGTTCATGAAGATGTTGATGATTTCGGTACCAATCCTGATATTCCAGCGAGTATATCGAGTGGAAATGCTGGTAGTAGAATAGCCTGTTGCATTATAGAGAAGGTAGAACGTCTTCCACCTCCAATAAGAAAGGAGAAAACTAGTAACTATCATCATCATCATCATCATCATTCCAGCCATCATCATTAATAAACATCATGTTCCGAAATTTTTATACATTTAACATTTATTCATTTTATGTTCAATATATGGAAGAATTTAGATATTTTTGGATACTATTTTGAAACTTTGTATTTTTTTTCATATATCTGTGATGAATATATAAATAATAAAAATTGATAATTGATGTGTTGACAGTAATGACGAAACTGATTTTCAGTGGTTTTTTTAATGTGAAAACTTATCTTTATACTCGTTTTAATTATTATAAAATGTCAAAAAGTTTAATTTTAAGGGTAATGACGAGTTGTATAAAAACTGTAAATGATAGTAACCAGTAACCAGACCCTACTGGAGATATGAGACACTATCCCGTATATCTTCTCACTCCCGCGACCTTTAACCATAAAAATTTAAGAGCATCAAGCCCCCTAATACAGAAACCTCCCTGCAAAATTTCAGAAATTTTTGACAATAGGCATAGGAGTTATTAAGCTTCAAAGTTGGTGAACAAAAAATCGTGCCTCCCACACACTTAACATATTAGCATCCATATATACAGAAAAATCCTTAGCATTTTTACATTTCTTGACGTTTTGAAAGGTGGAATGCGTACAAAATAACCTCCAAATAACAGACGTTTTCGTTAGTGGCCTTTGTGTAGAGGTTTTTCTGTATTAATAAGGAAGAAAGAATGCATAAGAATTAAGATCCGATTGGTATCATTAAGATCGCAGACACGCAGACAATCAAGGTTAAATCAATAGAGTATACAACATGTCACTCAATTTTGATGTTGAAATATTGTTTCAATATAATTAGCTCTACGTTAAATAAATATTTAAATTATAGTTGATACAGGAAATTCTTTTTGATATTGCTGACAGTTCATAAAGTATAGCTCGTAATTTATTTTTAAATACAGTATATGGTAAAAACACTTAGATGAACTGTTGGGGATATAGTCAAGGAAGAACCACGGTGTCATATAATACAGTTCTAGTTAGTGAAGATATAAAAAAATTCACATATGAAATAAAATGGGTTAAGGTAGATTAGAGAGTAAAAGAGGAAAGATTAGCAGAGTTCATATACTTTGAATTGAATTAATGAAATAGGGAAAGTCAATGCTTGGGAGGTCTGCCAAGGACGGTGCCTCCCAGTGACTTTCTATAGAAAATTGGTCCCTAGTTGGTTTGACACGTGAAGAAAACACGAAAAAAACCACGTGGCCTGCCTGTTGGTGAGCGCGAATCCACTAGTATTCTGTGATCTTATCGATTCGACCACTGGTGGGCTCGATACATTTTAACTTTAGTGGTAAGGAGAGAGAGATGCAAGTTAGTTATCGGAGAAAGGAAAGTAAAGAATGGAGAAATTTAAGTACTTAGGATCAATGCTAGAGATTGGACGAGAGCTAGTCACAGATATAGCAAACAGAATAGGTACAGTTTAGGGTGGCAAAAATGGCAGAATGCAAGTGAAATGCTTTGTGATAAAAATGTACCACTTAGCTTAAAATTAAAGTTTATATGACAGCTGTTAGGACTGCAATGTTCTATGAATCTGAATGTTGGTGAATGAAGAAATCTCAGATAAAAAGAATGCTGGTAGCAGGAATGAGGACGCTTAGATTTGTGTATGGGGTTACCTTAGCTGATAAAATTAATTTAATTAAAGCATAAAAGGGGTAGTTTAGGAGAATAATTGAATGAAGCTTCTGGAAAATAGACCAGTTTGGTAAGTGGTTAGAAGAAAAAAGGATAAATTAATTAGACTCTTCAGACGATCAGGGATTTAAGAACTAAGAGAAGTAGAAGTAAGCCAAAGAAAAGACAAGAAAGATTTAATGCAGTAACAGTTAAATGAGTTAGCTCAAAATGAGATAATTTGGAGAGCACTGTGAGAGGGAAAAGGGATGGATGATTACCATAGTAACTTTCTAAGATATTGTCAGATTAATATTGAATCCTATAAAGCTTAACATTTTTTTAAACGAAATGTCTATATTAAAATAATTTTTGTCTATTTTTTTTTAAATGTGAAAACCATTTAACTCCGAAATTTTTGTATAACACGAACATGAGATTATCTGTATGAATAGAAAAGACTGATACACAATTCACCATAGAAATATCACTACCACACAAAAGCTGGCAAGTACTCGACTTTCTCAGCACTCGAACAGGAGGTCAATTATTATAAAAAGGAAAAAGATAATTTATTTTTGATGGTAGAGTTGACCTTTTTAAAATATTATAAATGCCAATAACGAGAAAAATCTTCATTATGTCTGACTAGAGATATGTCACCTGACCCTATCTCCCCACCCCTTCGACCTTTAACCACCAGAATTTAATAGCATCGATACCCCCTTACACACAAGCTACCGTGCCAAATTTCGTTTCTTAATCTTTACCCCTTTCTGAGATATTAAACGAAATAAACGCCAACACACAACCAAACAAAGGGAATTTTTTCCCTTTGTTTGCTTCACTTTTTTGGGTTCAGGGATTGAAAAAATCGATATTTGCAAAAAACTCAAGGTCAAATTTGACATTATTATAATAAAATTCCCTAACAAATGAGAAAGTAAAGTAAACTATAAAGAAACGTGCCTCCCTCTAGTGTCAACGAACAAAAATATTAATTTGTAATAAATTTAATAAGATAAACACTTTAAAATACCAACTTATTAATATAATAAAATAAATATTTAAAAAGATTAGTTAATTAATATAATATTTTGTATTATGTAGGGTTTGTAACACATGAAATTCGTGTGACCACTTGTCGTCACTTACCAGGAGTTTTAGCCTTAAATACTTTATAGAACTCAAAGAAACGATATTTAATTTGCAAAAATGTGTGCAGGTAGAAGGGGGAATTTGTTGAATATATTATTTAAACATGCTCAAGGCTCGTGTTGTTTAAAAATTTTCTTATATCGTGCATAGGCAAAGATGTACAGTAGACCCCTATAACGCGGGTTCCTATAACGGAGATTCCTATAACGAGGCGAAAAAATTGCGACAACATTCGTATAAAGACGCTAAAAGGGACGCGTAAAACGCGGTAAAACGTCATCGCCAATTCGTCATCACGGACGAGCAACCGAACTACTTTCCGCCGTCCAGCGCCACGCTACGGAGAGTTTAGACGGGTAATTTACATACTGTAGACTATCGTCTGTACAGTATGTAAATTAGGTACCGTAAGTCTAATACAGTACTGTAATTTTATACATTTCTTGTGAAAAAAACATTTCTTATTCAACGGCCATAAAAATTATTTATATTAATGATGTCTCCAAAGTTCAACGAATTTTTCGCAGAAAAATAACATCAGAAATCGAGGCCGCCGTTTGGTGCGCTGCTCCGCGACGAAAACAAGCTTGAGCAACAACGATGTCGAATGGTGCACACTCGGTAAGTAATCCTACAATTTTTTGTTTATAGCGTAGTTTATACGGATTATTCCCCAAAAAATATACGTATTTTGGAAATGTTAAGTCGAATTAGTCTAGAATCGATTAATTTTATGGAAGAAAACCTTTCAAACAGCCGTAGTCCCTAAACTTCACACGTGTCGGGCTGCGATTGGCTCGTGTATTTAAGGATTCCTACAACGCGAAATTCGTATAACGAGGAACGTATCTACCGCGTTATAGGGAGTCTCTGTACTTAGATAAATCCAAAATAAATTTTTCTATCTCCATTTGTTAACCGATGCTTTATAACACGATTGTAATACTGTTTAAAAAAATTCAGCAACGAGTTGCGTAACTTTCCCGGCGAAAAACATTAAGATATACTAGCACAAAGTTGAAATTGTTTGTGGTGATATCTGTTAAGAGATTTTGTAAAAAAATAACTTTTATATTATTAATTATTATAAAATGGCAAAAACCTTAATTTAAAAGGCAGAAATGAGTTTTATGAACAATTGTAAATGATAATAAGAAGTAAAATTTTCATTAAGTCCGAACCTGCTCGAGATATGACACGTAACCCCCTGTATTTCCCCACGCCTCGGCCTTTAACCATCAAAATTTAACAGCATTAATAACCCTTATATACAAGCTACCGTGCCAAATTTCATTTCTTAATCTTCACCCTATTCTGAGTTATTAAGGGAAACAGACGTTAATACAAATACAAACACAAACACACGGTACAGTTTAGGGTGGCAAAAATGGCAGAATGCAAGTGAAATGCTTTGTGATAAAAATGCACCACTTAGCTTAAAATTAAAGTTTTATATGACAGCTGTTAGGACTGCAATGTTCTATGAATCTGAATGTTGGTGAATGAAGAAATCTCAGATAAAAAGAATGCTGGTAGCAGGAATGAGGACGCTTAGATTTGTGTATGGGGTTACCTTAGCTGATAAAATTAATTTAATTAAAGCATAAAAGGGGTAGTTTAGGAGAATAATTGAATGAAGCTTCTGGAAAATAGACCAGTTTGGTAAGTGGTTAGAAGAAAAAAGGATAAATTAATTAGACTCTTCAGACGATCAGGGATTTAAGAACTAAGAGAAGTAGAAGTAAGCCAAAGAAAAGACAAGAAAGATTTAATGCAGTAACAGTTAAATGAGTTAGCTCAAAATGAGATAATTTGGAGAGCACTGTGAGAGGGAAAAGGGATGGATGATTACCATAGTAACTTTCTAAGATATTGTCAGATTAATATTGAATCCTATAAAGCTTAACATTTTTTTAAACGAAATGTCTATATTAAAATAATTTTTGTCTATTTTTTTTTAAATGTGAAAACCATTTAACTCCGAAATTTTTGTATAACACGAACATGAGATTATCTGTATGAATAGAAAAGACTGATACACAATTCACCATAGAAATATCACTACCACACAAAAGCTGGCAAGTACTCGACTTTCTCAGCACTCGAACAGGAGGTCAATTATTATAAAAAGGAAAAAGATAATTTATTTTTGATGGTAGAGTTGACCTTTTTAAAATATTATAAATGCCAATAACGAGAAAAATCTTCATTATGTCTGACTAGAGATATGTCACCTGACCCTATCTCCCCACCCCTTCGACCTTTAACCACCAGAATTTAATAGCATCGATACCCCCTTACACACAAGCCACCGTGCCAAATTTCGTTTCTTAATCTTTACCCCTTTCTGAGATATTAAACGAAATAAACGCCAACACACAACCAAACAAAGGGAATTTTTTCCCTTTGTTTGCTTCACTTTTTTGGGTTCAGGGATTGAAAAAATCGATATTTGCAAAAAACTCAAGGTCAAATTTGACATTATTATAATAAAATTCCCTAACAAATGAGAAAGTAAAGTAAACTATAAAGAAACGTGCCTCCCTCTAGTGTCAACAAACAAAAATATTAATTTGTAATAAATTTAATAAGATAAACACTTTAAAATACCAACTTATTAATATAATAAAATAAATATTTAAAAAGATTAGTTAATTAATATAATATTTTGTATTATGTAGGGTTTGTAACACATGAAATTCGTGTGACCACTTGTCGTCACTTACCAGGAGTTTTAGCCTTAAATACTTTATAGAACTCAAAGAAACGATATTTAATTTGCAAAAATGTGTGCAGGTAGAAGGGGGAATTTGTTGAATATATTATTTAAACATGCTCAAGGCTCGTGTTGTTTAAAAATTTTCTTATATCGTGCATAGGCAAAGATGTACAGTAGACCCCTATAACGCGGGTTCCTATAACGGAGATTCCTATAACGAGGCGAAAAAATTGCGACAACATTCGTATAAAGACGCTAAAAGGGACGCGTAAAACGCGGTAAAACGTCATCGCCAATTCGTCATCACGGACGAGCAACCGAACTACTTTCCGCCGTCCAGCGCCACGCTACGGAGAGTTTAGACGGGTAATTTACATACTGTACAGTATGTAAATTAGGTACCGTAAGTCTAATACAGTACTGTAATTTTATACATTTCTTGTGAAAAAAACATTTCTTATTCAACGGCCATAAAAATTATTTATATTAATGATGTCTCCAAAGTTCAACGAATTTTTCGCAGAAAAATAACATCAGAAATCGAGGCCGCCGTTTGGTGCGCTGCTCCGCGACGAAAACAAGCTTGAGCAACAACGATGTCGAATGGTGCACACTCGGTAAGTAATCCTACAATTTTTTGTTTATAGCGTAGTTTATACGGATTATTCCCCAAAAAATATACGTATTTTGGAAATGTTAAGTCGAATTAGTCTAGAATCGATTAATTTTATGGAAGAAAACCTTTCAAACAGCCGTAGTCCCTAAACTTCACACGTGTCGGGCTGCGATTGGCTCGTGTATTTAAGGATTCCTACAACGCGAAATTCGTATAACGAGGAACGTATCTACCGCGTTATAGGGAGTCTCTGTACTTAGATAAATCCAAAATAAATTTTTCTATCTCCATTTGTTAACCGATGCTTTATAACACGATTGTAATACTGTTTAAAAAAATTCAGCAACGAGTTGCGTAACTTTCCCGGCGAAAAACATTAAGATATACTAGCACAAAGTTGAAATTGTTTGTGGTGATATCTGTTAAGAGATTTTGTAAAAAAATAACTTTTATATTATTAATTATTATAAAATGGCAAAAACCTTAATTTAAAAGGCAGAAATGAGTTTTATGAACAATTGTAAATGATAATAAGAAGTAAAATTTTCATTAAGTCCGAACCTGCTCGAGATATGACACGTAACCCCCTGTATTTCCCCACGCCTCGGCCTTTAACCATCAAAATTTAACAGCATTAATAACCCTTATATACAAGCTACCGTGCCAAATTTCATTTCTTAATCTTCACCCTATTCTGAGTTATTAAGGGAAACAGACGTTAATACAAATACAAACACAAACACACACACACACACAAATATAAACTTTCCTTGTAATGTATATCTAACAGCCAGGAAAGTAAAATCAAGTTTTATTTTGTTTAAATTACATTATCAAATAATCCTATAGAAATTTTATACTTGTCAAGAAATCTTAAAGTAAATAAAAATACTTTATATAATATTTTAATATAAATAGTGAGCTCAGTTATTTCCGGCTTGATTGTAATTTTGTTTTTATGTTTCATGCACTCATAAATTTATTCAATTTAGAAAGAATACTTTGTCTCTATGATAAGTAAATACCTATTTAATATGCAGTTTTATGTACTTGTACCTATACCTGTAAATCCCAGTAGGGGATCGCAAATGTAACACGTGATGATTTTATGATGCGATTTACGTCATAAAGTCGTAACTCTTCTTCAAAACAAGAAACTTCATATTGGCCTTCAATGTCCTTGTTTGTGTTTAGACTAATGAATGACTTTCCTTATAACCTCAAGAAACCTTCGTAAGTAATTGTGTCGGCATTACAACAGGAGGGCATAGCATTAACAATACGAAAACAATTCGTATACCAAGTTTTTATTGGAAAAAAATAAGAAAAAACGTCATTAATGCCTTGTTCCTAATCGGAATAAAGGCTCATCAGTGTCCAAGCGGTTCCACTAGAAGTTCGTACCTCTTCAAAGACGGGCTGGATGACCACGTGGAGTTTTCCGTGTTTTCTCCACGTGTGTAACGCCTGAATAGGGGCCAGTTACTTTTAAAACAGACTTCCCGGAAGGCATTACCTGTATAATAGTATTGTTATGGTGTATGCGGATTACGATGTGTTATGATAGAGTGGGATGGTTTACAAAGACGTTACATAATACTAGGATATTAACCGTTTGGTAACAACGATTTATTTATTTTTTCCCGTAGAGTTGCATAGCGAATTGTATTGTTTACGTCACGTTTTGCATGTTATACACGTAACTAACAAAATATCATAATGTTCAGTACTCGTACTGTGTATTATTCCTTAGTACAATTAAGAGTGTTGATGAGGATACGCGACAACGTTACGGGTTGGATAATAGTAATTTTATTTTAAAACATTTTATATTTTTAATTATTATAAAATTAATACAGCTGGTAACCAGGCTAATAATATTATCCGTTTCAAATAAAACGAACTACATCATTGGCTCGTTTAGACCCACTTTATAGCCAACAAGCTAATTATTCTATTGTTCTGTGTTAATATTATGAAATTTAGCATATTTATTTATATAGGTGTTCTAAATTTTTACGGAAGTTTACATAAGTATACAGAATATCACATATTATATAATCAGGAGTATATCTTTTTACACAAAATAACAATTAATAATAATGTAAAAAGAATCAATAAATAATAACAATACAGAATAAAATAACAGAATGTAAAATATATAAATTTTATAAGACACAATTACATTTCTGGTTTACGTTTTATAGAACAATTGACACAGATATAAATAAAAAATAAAATAAAATAGAACGTTGTATGCGGTAGTGAGCGCACGTACCTCGTTCTATAATGACGTGTATATATATAAAGGTATTGTATATTTTTGTTTTTAATAGTTTAAACTGGAAAGTTTACGTCACGTGAAGTAAACCCCCACGTGGTTTACAACAGAATTATGACCAGTATACAGTCGGTTCAGATGAAGGTCTGGCATAAGTATTAATATAAAATATACTTATTAAAATATCTTACGAAGCCTTTTTATAACGATTTCAGAAAGGAATTTCAAGCTGGATTGATTATCAGGTTAGATAAAGCGTAACAGCTTCGTACCTAGAGAAAGTAAGTTGGTGTTTCGTACCTATTTATTATTTCGAATTTAAATTGATATAAGCTAAAAAATAAGATAAAAACAATTATAAATTTATTTACTAAATGTATTTTAATATAATAAGTTTAAGAAATAATTAAAAAAATAATTTATTTTTTTTAATTGGTGGTAAAGGAAGAAAGGGTTTCGACCTTGAAAAACCAGTTCTTCTTGTTGGTGTAAATAAAATACTTTCATTGTTTGTCAGTTTTCCTTATGTGTATTTATATCGTTATTTTATGTGTATTTGTATTTTAAGTAGTTAAATTTTTCTTATTCTCTCGATAAAAGTGATTAGATGAAATGACTAAATCCATTCGGAATGAGACTTAATATACGCCTAAATTAGTTTCTTATGCCGATTGAATTTTTATTTTTATTGTGTAATTTAATTAATGAAATTTTAATAATTTAAACTCCAAATAAAAAAAGATAAAATGATGCAAATTACAGTCGACATTCGTGACAACATTGCCTACACGTGCTATTGCCAGAGGCCAAATTATTACACAGGATTTCGGTCTCAGTCCTCGTTTCTGGTTAAGGTATGGCATAAACATTAATGTAAATATGATATAATATAATATAATTCTCAATTTAAGAGGGCATTTAATTAATTTATAGCAATATAGACGTATATACCCCGCTACACGAACCTTAAGGATTAGAAGAAACACCTGAACCGTGTGTTTCTTCTAATCCTTCTCTCTCTATTCCTCTGATTTAATATCCTTTATACTTTAAAAGTAAGTGCCATTATATTTTTATAAGTAGTAAATGTTTAAAAAAATTTAAAATAAAACCTCATCTCCTAATGAATATAAAGATAATTACACAATTGTTTTATCGCCTAACATTTCAACCCATTTCGTAATAATAGGCTTATTACAATGACAAATTTTAAATAAATTTAACAATTTTTTAAAGCTTCAAAGACAAGAATCCTTTTCTAAAATTCTCCTTCTTCAATTTAAAAATTCAAGGACATGCCACCTGTTTTTTTTTAAATAAGAGATGATTGCAAAAGTAGTCTTTCCACTCTAGAGACCACTAACCTGTTAGTGGTCTCTAGAGTGCTTGGGAATTTTACATCAGGGCTTGGGAATTTACATGAAAACGTCTCATAAAATCCATTCGAACAGGTAACAATGAATTATAATTCATTAGATTTATTCTCTCTTTCAGTGTAAGTATCAAATTTAACTTTTTCTATTGATTGCATGCCTTTAAAGTTTAAACAACTGAATTGTTTAAAGTCCACCTTTTATTAGAAATTATTAATGAGAAATTTCTTTTACACAAGATCTTTTGGTTTTAACACGTGTAAAAGACACAACGTGAGCTAACACATTAAATTAATCATAACATAATATAAAATAGAAGATTGCATGATTTATAGATTATTAATCAGGTTTAAAAACATAATATATTCTGTGAATACTATGATACGCTTCTTGTCTAGTCTTCTAAATGATTTGTGAGCATTAAGATTGGCTTTACTTTACCGCTAGACTTATTACACCACCACAGGACATCAAATTAGATTTACAAAAACACTATTTTATTTTTAGAATGCATTTCGGACATGGAATCCCTCATCAGCTTTTTGCTACAAAGAATAATAGGAAATTAACAATTTTTATAAAAAGACCGTGATTGACAGAAATGAACAAAGAATGTGGACTTACATTTGACATGTGGATTCGATGCGTTGAACATTAATTAAAAGACTAAGCACGCGATAAAACAAGATTTTTATTAAAAAACGGTAATGTTGATACAATAACATAATAATAAAGTGAGATTCTGATAAAACAATAAAGTCGTAAAAATATACATTGTTAAAACAAAATGATAAGTAGATTCACAGTAACACGAACACAGTAACAAAACGATTCGAAGGACATTCCAGGGTAACCGTCACCCTCCCCCCACGCCTCCTCTGGTCAAATATACGTACCACGATTCGTGTAATTTTTGACCGGAGTTGTTATTCATGATTTCCTCTTTGTTTTTTATTATTTCTAAGTGTTCGTACAATCTTCTTTTATAAGTATTTTTTCCTTTGTAAGTATCTTTTACAATCTGACAGCCTTCATTATTACAGTGGGCAGCTACAGTCGAGCTATCATTGTTGTGTGCTATGGCAAAGATATGTTCATTGAAACGGACCTTTAATTCCCTACTAGTTTCACCAATGTAAGATTTAGGTGTGCTACAGTCGCATTCAAATTTGTAAACAACGTTTTTTTGGTGTCATATGTTAGTTTTTCTGTTAGGTACGTTTATTTTCTTATGTAAGCTGTTGCGATGTTCGGGTATCGAAATAATATTATACTTAATTAATTTTCTTTTAATTCTTTCAAAGATATTCATAACGTAAGGAATTTAAAAAAAATTTTAAGCAGTGTTGTCAATTGGTTATTTGTGTGTATTAACATATTTATTATTTAGCCAGTTACTGATTATGCGCTTGCTATACCCGTTCATTAAGTACGTTTTTATGATGTCTTCGATCTCATTGAATATATTGGTATCATAGGTGGTACGTTGCATAATTTTATCCAAGTACATGTAAAAAGTATTCTTTTTATATATGTAAAGTGTATGACGCTGTCAATAGTACAGGGTTTTTTATATTTTTTAAAGGTTGTTTTGTCTTTGTGTCTNAAAAAAAAAAAAATTATACTCTGAGAAGACGTCTTTGTCGTTTCGAAACACCAAATAAGTATTGTTTACATTATGTTATTATTAATACAAGTATAAACAAGACATTGATATGTGTATGTGCGTATATATATTTCAAGACTAGAGATACTTCCTCAACACAGCTCTGAAGTTCATTGACACTGGCAGTGAAATTCGTACAAACTATTGAATTTTCAGTGTAAGAGGTCATTTAATTAATTTTTTAACTAAAAAACGTGTCATTATACAACTTAGGCCTATATTACACAACAATTTATAATTATATTCAAGGTATTTATTTTCTTATTTATTTTTTAGTTATTAATTTTATAAGTTATAAAATATAAATTATTAAGATTTTTTCCTTTTAAAATTTTTATATAGTTATATTATAAATTATTTAAAATTAGGAAAATATATCTTGTAAAATAGTAAATAGGAAGTAAAATTTAAGGAAGTATCTGCTTTCTATTATGGATTGGTTGATAAGCAGCAATGAACGATTCATTTCACAGATAAGGAGTTTAACGAAATAAAGCGTAAAAGCTGATTAAAGAAATAACGTATTATATTTTAATTTGATTTTTCTAATCATAAATTATATTAAAATAAATATAATCCCTGTTCAAGGTTCACAAATTCATTCTTATATTTTATACCATAAACTACAACTGGTTTTACGTACATGTGTGTAATTATGTTAGCAGATATATTTCGTAAGAATTAATGTACTCACAAAAAGAAAAATATTGTCTGATTGTTGCATTGTGGATTGTCTCCAAGGTTAAATCTATGCAAGTATTGCTTTAAGTTGCTGCGTTATGTAAGTAGTTAAGTGAGGGTGTAACAAGGGTAAAAGTGGCGAAGAATCGCAGTAGTGTCAACCTTGGGGATGAAAGTGTAGATGAGCCTATCGGTAATGTCACGGTCCCAGCTGTATTGCCAGAGAAGGAAGATTTCTTCTTGACATTATTGTTGATGTACGAGGTAGGAATGTACTGAAAACTTTGCAGCTTGATTAGCAAGACGGTCGGCGGTCTCGTTGCCGAAAACACCCGCATGACCCGGGACCCATTGGAAATCTATTCTAATGTCGTTGTCTAAGTGTCTGAGAATGTGGTGTATGAGGTGGACGAGTTTTAAGCGGCTATCAGACTTCGCAATCCTTTGTAAAGTTACCCTACTGTCAGAATAAATACGATAGTGTAAGTAGTGTCTTTTGTTCTTCCTACGCCTAATGTGAATTAAGCTCATATAAATAGCTAAAGTTTTCGGCTGTGCTATTGAGCAGTGTGTACCGAGACGGAAGCAAGCGTTGTGAAGCCTGGTACTCACATTTAAATCGGATAGTAATATAGAGTATAAATGAAATATATTAGCGTATTATTGTACAAATAAAGCTTTTTAGCTTGCCGACCGCAATAGTTCAAATGCTATCGTCCCACGTGATCTTTAAGACGACATTGATAAACGGTCTTCCTATTGGTCTAATTTTTACCGTGCCGCTTTCCGTCGCGGCAAAAGTTGAAAATTTTCAACTTCGTATTCCGTCGACGTCGACGGCAAAAGTGACGTCATTTTGCCGTTCCGTCGACCGTTTCCGTCGTCCGTCGTCCGTTGCCGCATGTGGGTACCAGGCTTAAGTCTGAATAAACTACAAAAGCGGCACTCACTTCGTCACTCATCTTGGAACCGTCAGTGTAAATCCTAAACATGGACGATCACCTGGATCTTCGAAGTAAATGTCAGGAGCAAGCTGGTGGAAGGGGTGGTAATCGTAAGTCAGGAGGGTATTTTTGTCGATGTTAAATTTTTTGATATCATCGATCAAGATCAAACTGGGGGGGATTTTACCTACTCTAATCCGAGTCGCTATAATCTCGCCAGGATAAGGTGACGAGATTTTCCTGACAAATAATGCGTTTAATTTCTAAGTCGATTGGGGGCCAATCCTGACATTACCAGTTGGTGCGGTCCTATAAGCCTTACAAATGCGGAGAGCTGCAATCCTTTGAACAGATAACAGTTTTTTACGGTTATGGACTTTGGCGGCCACGTGGCCCCAGATTACGGCATGAGGGTTGCAGGAATTGCACCCCTGTAAATAAGCTTAGTAGCGTTACGGCCAAGGCCCAATGTGTTCATAGTAATACAGAAAAAATACACGACTTTTTGAATTCTCGGTGTTTCAAGGTCCTCAGAGTCCAAAAAATGTAATAATCTTGGAAATTACTTTTTGACCGATTNGTAATACAGAAAAAATACACGACTTTTTGAATTCTCGATGTTTCAAGGTCCTCAGAGTCCAAAAAATGTAATAATCTTGGGGATTATTTTTTGACCGATTGCCATACTTTCCCTCTGTTATATAACATGTTATATAACAGGGAAAGTATAAAGAGAAAAATACACTGAGTACTTTTTATATACAGATCTTTTTTTAATACGATTTTTATTTTAAAATTGGCTATTTTTTTTATAACATTTGAACGTGCGAAAAGCCTTGCCCTCGATCTTTCTTGGCAAGGCCAAGAAAAATTAATTGTCACTTGAGATTGCCTAGTGTAGACGTTGGCGTAAATAACAGACAGTTCTATTGAATTGGAGGATTAATTAATTTTCTATTAAGGCTCTCAGCAAAGTCAGTCCATCTGTCAAGAGGAACCTTGGCACCAGTTCCATTAAAATTCTTCAGGAATATTTGGAAAAGTCTCCAGTAAAATAGCGTACGGGGCTTTCGACTCATTAGATACATCATTGTTTTTTAGAGGCATACTATTAATACAATTGTCATATCATTAAAGACACTATCATTAGCATAGACTACTATGTAATAATAGTCGTATTGTCCCCCCTTAAGATTATGGTCGGAAACTTGCGTAATTTTCTCGAAATGTAGATAGAGAATATTCGATCACGCGATTTGTAAGTAAAAATATATATTAAATACATACCATAATGACATGTTTTTCTTATTAATGATGTTCTTATTAATGACGAAACAGGATATTTCTCTTGGTAACTTATAGAACATAAATATTCAAACACGAAAACATGTTTTTTAATTAGACGACCTTAAACCAGCGTATAAATACATTAAAATAAGTACAATTTTCCTTTCAAAATACAGATTTGGACAGGAAAATTGCACATTTAGAAACGAGTCATTTATTTTCTTTTTTATTACTGGTGAATTTTTTAAATCCATTTTCCTCTTTTTCATTTATTGTCTATGAAATTTCTATTTAAAACTATATTATTTTCTTTTTCTAATCAATTTTACGTATGCACGTATACAAGTACGTATGAAAGTATGTTACATGTACAATCTTAACCTTGGTGTTTAATTGCCGTTTCCAGTATATTGCGTCACAATTCTCATAACTTCTGAAATACTTGAACAACACATCCGTCACATTGGATACCGTTGTATACAGTGAAAACGTACTGTTCTACCCTCACGCAATTGTTTATAAACGTAGGTTTTATATAGGTGAAAAAAGTGTTGTTATATCTTGTTTTTATCCTTAGAGCATGGTTGCTAGGTTATCTTTATCAGTTGTGACGTAGTGTTTAAAAAGAGAATAAGTGTCAAGAGCTGAGTTTTTGGTGGTGCGTGTCTAGCCTGTGTCTTAAGGCACAGCACTTCATTAATTTTAAGAATTAACGTATATAAAAAACTTCTGACGAACCAACGATGACAATTACGTATGAGAATTCCGTGTTTTCCTATAGGTTGAAATAGTAATTATACTAGGAAAGTATCGTATAAATAAAATGAACAGTCAAGGTCTCAAGGTCTTGGCATTAAATTGGAAAATATTTTTGGATGTAAGAAGTAATTAAATTATTTCGTTAATTAATAAAGTTATAAATATTTTAATATTAAATTACCAAACAACAGTCAGTAAGGATTGATTTAATATTGAGTTCTCATGAATATTATTAAATTACAGATTAGTCTACGATGGAGTATGATTACATCAATAGATTTATATCGTCAAATTATAGGAAATTAGGATGGTACATAGGAAAGCACCCCTTACTCTTTATTTTCGTTCCTTTAATCGTCGTTGGGATACTCTCGACAGGATTTAGTAAACTGAACTTTACAAAAGATGCCGAATATCTGTATTGTCCCGTTAATGGAAGAGCTAGAGATGAAAGGAGAGTGGCAGAGACTTTGTTTCCTGTTGACGAAAGCGACTTTGATATCACTAGAATGATGCGATTTGGTAGGTTGGGTCTATTATTAATGGAAGCTAAAGATGGAGGAT
Organism: Centruroides sculpturatus; assembly: GCF_000671375.1. Lineage (NCBI taxonomy): Eukaryota > Metazoa > Arthropoda > Arachnida > Scorpiones > Buthidae > Centruroides > Centruroides sculpturatus. The sequence continues at coordinate 56,508 of NW_019385086.1, forward strand.
CAATGCTAAGAGAATATATCATCGACGAAATTAAGAATGTTAACAAAATAATTGAAAATATTAGCGTAACTTACCAGAATCAAACGATAAGATATAAGGACTTGTGTTTGAGAACTTATAGTGGAAAATGTCTTGACAATTTGATTACGTTATTGTCCGGGAAAACTGAGGCAATAAAAAGAAAAAAATATCCTATCAAGTAAGTGATGCATTTGTTTTGTTATACGCGTAACAATACTTATATATTATAATAACATTTAATAAATTCTGTACTGTACATCGAAACTATGTTATTAAGATACATTTAATATGGCCTTTTGACTATTGTGAATACACAACTTCTTCCAATTACTCCATAAGTTCGATAATCTACTCTAGTCTAAAATATTATTATTACTAATAATGATACATAAAGCAATATCAAGTATAACCATTCACTTCTATTATGTGATAACTGCTTAGTCTTGCTGTAATGTGTTTTGCATTTCTCTATATTTATTATTAGAAATACAATAGAATTTTTTTATAGAATAAATTAGCTTATATATTAAAAGACCAGAAAGAAAATAATAAATAATAGTAGCGGTACGGTTAAAAAGAACTTAATAACTTCAGTTTACATATGAAATATTTACTTAAAAATATACTTAATCTCTATTTTAAAGTAATGGACATACTGTAAATAAATTATTATTTACGATTAATTGTAAGTTTATATTAAAAACTTAACCTATGGAATTTTATTTTCAAAGACTGCAGGAATTTATGTTATAAAAAATTATATAATATTTTCATTATCAGTTGTATATAAAAAAAAGAGGAAGTCTTTCATAATCGGAAGGTCATGACCTATTTTACTTAAAGCTAGTGATATAGCTTACAGCTTACGTAAGTGTATATATTCAGCACAAACTCATAAAAGAATGCACATAAATTATATTTAGATAGATGTGTTTATTAAAAAAAGAATAGAAAAGATACTTTCATAACAGAAACTTTACGGCAATAGAATTAAGATTATACTATTTTATAGCTTGTCACATTACAATAAAAGTCTTCATTTCTTGAATAATAACGTAATAGCTAAGAATAGATTTTAGCTAACAAAGAAATGAGTATAAATGTCAAGTAGTGTAAGTCATTGTTTATTTTTAAAGCCATTGGTTTTACTTAGATAATTCGAAGTATCATAATAACACATCTGGTGAACTATATTTGTACTTTTTTACTATTACAATATGGCTTTCAGTAACTTACAGTAAACACCTGTTGAAAACTCTCCAAAAAATGTCTCTTTTAGAAATCTGTAGGAGTAAATAAGCTGTAACACCATAAAGTTTTTACAATTTCTCCTTTAGTGTCCTGCTTTTCGACAAGGCGTGCTCACCACCGTCAAAGCTCTACATCAGGAAACTTACGATATTTTCGAATTCACAAAACGCATCGTAGTGTTTATAACAAAATAAAAGAAATCGGTGACGAAAGTATGTCTTGTGACGTCTCTAGTAATGGCTTTCGGTTTAATTCAGCCAATCGGAAAGCGTATTTGTCACCTGCTTTCAAAATTTTGTAGCTTCTCACGTGTTTGCAATGCCTGAGGAAAAAAATAACAGAATTTTATTTTGTTAGAATTAAAATGATTTACAAGTATAGCATCATCTTTCCCAGTGTATCGACTTACGAGTTATTACGTATCGTAATATTTACGAGACTTTTTACAGTATCACAACTAACGATGTTCTTCTCGTATTTGGCAATTTACAAGCAATTTTGTCATAACTTACAATACGACCTGTCCCAACTTCTTTGACACTTATTGCAACATCTTTTTATGCAAGTCCTGTATCTGGAACGTTTACTATTATAGTATGTCAGTAAGGAACGTTCTAAAAAGCCATCTCCTGCTGACTGACTTATAATGAAGGGGAATGACATCAGCATATTAGGTGTCATCATTCATCTGTAACGCCGTGTACGTAACTTCTTGAAAATCGTCCTTAACGCGTTGGGAAAAAACGCCGCAACATTCAGGTGTTTAGTTGTTAAAGATATTACACACTACTTATTTTTGCTCAATAAGTGATTATCTGGGCATAATATAGGTCTATATCCATGAATATAGTTAAAGACTGTAACATCTGCAGAAGACAACTGGTGATGTTTTTGTAATAATAAAACTTATTACAACTTCTTAAACCCAACAGCCGGATGGCCGAGCAGTTTAGGTGGCAGCCTGCCACCCTGGGGAACCCGAGATCAAATTCGGTCGGGTCAAGAAATCCCCAGGAATTTTTCGGAGGGTGGTTCGTCCGGATATGTCGGGCCCCATCCCTTACCACCCGGCTGCCCATTGTGGTCCTAGCCGAACTCATAATTGGCTCGCTAAAATGAGACCCTCTTAGTGCCCATAGGGTGGAAAGTTAAAAAAAAAAACTGTCTTAAACCAATAATAAATATCGAATTCGTTGTTTTTATCATAATCTCTAGTCTATCTATCTATCTATATACTAGTATATAAAGCGAGAACGTTTGTTTGTTTGTTAGGGGTAATTTCAGAATCTACTGAACCGATTTAAAAAAGTTTTTTCCTATTAGAAAGCTTATTATTTTCAAAAGAACATAGGCTATATACTATTTTCATATTTAAATATAAAAATGCACGAGATAGATATTTTTACCATGCTATTTCTCTACACTCTTGGAGCAAGGTCTATAAACACAAGGCCTGAACACGATACTGTTATGCATCTCGGCAGTCGCCATGTTGGGTCCTGTGAGGTTGTGTGTACGGTGTTTCTAGTACGAATTTGGTTATTTTGTTTTTTTTTCATCTCAATTAGTTGTGTGGGTAGCCGTTTGGATAGGCAACAGTTTGATGAGAACTGCCCACTGGTTAGTGGATGGCTTGGATAATGTTTTTCTATCCCGTAAAGTCGGGATTCTTTTGTCAGGTCGAGTGGAGGAGGTGAGAGAGGTCGTCGGTAAGACATTGGCGATACTCGAATTAAAGACACCAATTAACAACAAAAGAAGGATTTATTTAGACGATAACATAACTAACATAAATACATTGAGCTTATCTCGAGCGGACACGCGGAAGTGGAGGGAAACGCGCGAGAGAGAGTTTACATTAATGGGTATCATACATCTACGATTTGGGATCGGAGCGTCGGACGTTTGCTAATCGGATCGGACAAGTTGTCTTGAGGAACGGACGGCGGCGATGAGGATCTGCACGGGTTTTCGGCGATCACGAGCGGTGATGACGGACCGTGTTCACGGACGGCGACGACGGACCCCCTTTTTCTCGTCGTCGCCCCTCTTTTATCCCTTTCGTCACGTTACTGGGTTTCGCCAATCGCCGATTTTTAGGATAAGTTCCTCATGAATCATTTTTCGGGTTCCTGAGAGATAGGAAACGGCTCCATGGTAAGGAAATGTGTATATTCTTTTTCGTAAAATTTCGAAAAATGAAGTTTTTCTTTGTTTAACTTTAATAAAGATATTTAATTTAATTTGAGCTTCTTTATTTAATTTTATTTTTTTCGGTCCGACCCTCACAGTTGAATTTCTTGTTATCTATTATTTTTTTTATGGTTTTGTATTCAGTCAGAGGTATAAGATTGTTTTGTTTTCCTGGTGACAGATCCAGGAGAGTGGTTATATAAGAGTTAATATAAGTAATTGTTTATTAATGATTATATACAGAGGAGCAGGATTTATTAAAATTGAATAATAATAAATTTTCCTGGTAAATAATTGAAGAAATGCTGCCTTAGAGGTTTTTTGTTTCAAGGTGACATTTTATTGTTTGATAATGTGATCAACTTTCTTAATGTACATTAAGAAAAAACATTCTCTGCTTACATTTTAGAAACTTTTTTTTAACAAATGTTTTTAGGACATTAAACATTGCTTTTTTCAGATTAAAAAAATATACATATACTGTATTTATCACAGGAACCACACAATATTATCATAAGAAATATTCACTAATCAATTATTTTTCAAAAAAACATCTTATTTATATTAATTACATTATTACTAATATTTTTTTTATTCATTATTGTAAAGATTTCTGCTGTGTGAGATTTGTAATATAATAATAAATGTTTTAATAAATAATGATTACTTGCTTAGAAGACTACAGAAAATTATTTTCCTCTTCTAGTTGATGTTTTCCTTTATCAGGAACAACAGCCATACAAGATATATTCTTTGTATAACAGCTTGAATATATTCAATAAGAAAAATTCAACTGAAATTTAGTGCATATTTTATAATTATTATTGTTTAAATTAGATTTCTGCTGTGTGAGATTTGTAATATAATAATAAATGTTTTAATAAATAATGATTACTTGCTTAGAAGACTACAAAAATTATTTTTCTCTTCTAGTTGATGTTTCCCTTTAGCAGTAACGGCAGCCATACAAGATCGCATGAATTTAAATTCAATAAGAAAACTTCAACTGAAATTTAGTGCATATTTTATAACTATTATTGCTTTTATAACTTCATATTTTGATACAAATAATGCTATTTGCTGCATAAACTGTACTTTAGTCTGAACATGTTGCATTTTCTGGAGTAACAGTTTTAGTGAAATTGAAAAATACAGTATCATGTTACTAATACAGATTTCTTTTAGATACGAGTAGAAAACTAAATATATTCCTTATTTTAACAAATATCTCCAAATTTCTTCTCTAATTTTACATTTCAAAACTAAATAAATTTATCCTCATACTGTATTATACGAACCAATGACATAAGTTTTTATTTTGAAAACTATTTAGTTAAAGCTTTTAATTATTGGTCAGAGTAACCTCTAAATGAAAAGCTACTCCATTTGAAATTATAAAAAGAATTCCGTGGCTCGAATTCGAAGAAACGTGCAGTTTACTNAAGGTAACATTCCAATAGACAATATGCAAAGCTTTTTTTCAGTTTACAGCAGTATTTATTACACAAAATTTAAGTAAAGCTTAACATGCCGATCTTGCCCCGGTCTCCCCTATATTTAATAAGAAATATTCAACTGAAATATAGTGCATATTTTATAATTATTTTTGCTTTTATAACTTCATATTTTGATATTTTGATACGAATAATGCTATTTGCTGCATAAACTGTATTTTAGTGATCTTAAAACTAAGGACCCAATATGACGGCTCCTTTAGGAACATTGGTGTCCTGACCTTGTGTTTATAGACCTTGTTACGAGGTCAATTCGCTTTGCCACATGGCGGCTTTTTTAAACTTATTATTTATTCAGTTTCGGTTTTGATTCGTGCAGTTCGGTTAATTACGTATATGCTTTGTTTATATTGTCTTGGTCGTTCGTTTCTTATAATAATACTCTTATTATCAGATACAACTATAAAGAGCGAATTTACTTCCCTTATATGAAACTAGACTTTTGTACCTAGGCCTATAGTATTTTTATGTGTTATTTGTTTTAATAGCCTATTAATCCTACCATACCATTACTTAAAAATAAGGATTATTCTTATGTTTCTATACTAATCTATAAAGCGAGAACGTTTGTTTGTTCGTTGGAGGTAATTTCAGAATATACTGAACCGATTTCTAAAATTCTTTCACCATTGGAAAGCATTTTCTTTCTGAGGTACTGTACATAAACTACCTGAAAACTCGGATTACTCACTCCTTCCTGATGATTTTTTCTCCCCTACAAACTCCAAAACATTCAGACCTATCTGGACCAAATTCCGTAAAGTTACTCTCTACAATCCTCCAAAAAACGCTATCTTGAAACTAGTATCATCACTCCTTCCCCTAATTTCATCTCTCACAAATTGCTAAACCCTTTGGCTAATTTGCACCAAATTTTGCATAATTACTTTCTGCCAACTCCAGGGAAACATACGGTATCTTATAAAGACGTTCTCTCCCTGAGCATTCTTTGCTATTATTTATAATTGTCACTTCTTTAACTCTAATTTTTCCGAATTCATGCAAATAGAAAAAGAAAATTAATAATTCGTATGATGTAGGAATGCTATGATCCCGCTCTTTTACTTATATGCGTCCAGCAGTCACAGTGACAACACCAAGGCAAAAGGCAATTTCCTGCTATGTACACTGAAGCGTGTCCTGTCTCACAGTGGTGATGGCTGCGATCATGTGCCCCCGAAGATTCTGAAGATCTCTGACCGTAGTTTCATAAACCATATATTTCATGTAACCTTACAGAAAGAAATCAAAAAGGATCAGATGGGAAGATCTTGATTGCCACGGTATCGAACATACCTGACCATGATCCGCGCTTTCTCTTGTGACGAAGCCATGACTGAGCAATAATGATCACGATTCGTTTAACGCGCAGTCTTGCAGTATGATAAACATTTCTAATAAAACTTGATGAGTTTTCCCATTAGATGTCAGTTATTGTGAAATATATAAAATCATCTACTGGCATTAGATGCCAGTAGATGGTTTTATATATCTTAAACCATCTACTTTTTATGGCGATTGAAAATCGGGTACTTTCGAGCCGAATGTACATTAAATGTGAAAAGAAAGTTCACACTTCAATATTTAGAAATTCTTTCAAGAAATATAACTTAATTATTTTTAAAAAATATATATTTTTCNACTTGTGTTATAAGCAGGGCTGTGGAATCAGCAGACCAAAACCCAATTCCAAATCAGAATTTTAGAAAGTCTGACTCAAAAAAAATTTAGAATTTAATTCAGAATATCTAAAAATATAGTCTCATTCTTTCACTTAATATAATAATTATTCTTTTCTTTCCCAAAGATTTCCATTTGAAGTAAAAGAAGCATCAAACATTCCAATCTTCTCTATTATGAATTTTGGGGGAGTGACTATGGATGAGGATTATTATATTGAAGATATTAAAGCTATCCGGTTGTTGTACGCATTGAAATATAATTCAGAAACATCAAACAAACTAGCAGTAAAATGGGAAGAAAAATTCTTAGAGACAGTTTCTCGTTTAAATTCTCAATATTTAAATTTCTACAAATTTGTAGGAAATACTTTTGATTGGGAATTTCATAAAGTCACGAAACTCGTCATGCCGTATATTTTAATGGCTGCACCATTAATGGCAACATTTGCTATAATTGCTTCTATGACCAAGGATTGTGTAACTAGCAAACCTTTCATAGGTATCGCTGGATGCATTTGTCCTGTTCTTGGTGGATTGGCTGGATTCGGTTTCCTTTTTCTGTGTGGAGCTGAATATATAGATTTAAATATATCTGTGATATTTCTTCTGATAGGTAAGATTTAAATATATAATAGCATATTTATGAAAAATCACTGGAAATTATTAAATTGTATTCATTTCCAGGTGTTGGTCTAGACGATTCCTTTGTACTTCTTGCTGCTTGGAGGCGTACGAATATCAACGATAGTGTAAAAAGAAGGATGAGTGATACGTATTCAGAAGCTGCAGTATCGATTACAATTACTTCATTGACAAATTTCTTATCTTTCTGTATTGGAATGACTACTCCTTACAGAGTAATTCGGATCTATTCCCTGTATGCAAGCTTATCTGTTATTTTTGCATATTTACTGGAAGTTACGTTATTTGGAGGAATGATGGCACTCAGTGGCATTAGAGAAAAGAAAATGTTGCATTCATTTTTATATATAAACGTTAATTTTGAGAAGATTTACAGTAAGTATAATGACTATTGATAGACAATTGTATAATGTAATATTCCTAATCAGTATTTCTTCTTTCAGAAAACAAATTATATCAATTAATTAGAGTTGGATTGGCCAATAAGAATCCAATACTCAGCAATAATGATATATTTATAAAGATATACAGAGATACTATTGGTGAAATTTTAACAAAATCAAGTGTAAAAGTCCTTGTAATAGTTCTTTTTGTGGTTTACATATTTGGAGGAATCTTCTGCTTAAGATATCTCAAAGAAGGTTTTGATTACGTGAAAGGTTTTCCTTACAGCTCTTACGCTGTAAATTTTACAAGAAAGCATTATGAATATTTTGTACAGTATCCTCACGGCATACAAATAATCATAAACCAAACTTTAGATTATTCTGATCCTGGAGTGCAGAGGGATGTTACTGAAATAGTTAATAAATTCGCCGCAGATCCTTACATGGGAGGAATTAATATGGTCGATTCTTGGTTAAAATATTACATCCTTTCTTTAAATGATTCAAAGTTGTGGCTATCGTATCGAGGATATGACATGACAAATTCTGAAGATTTCATTGATGGACTTCGTAATATTTTTCTAAAGTTTCCCTCCTCCCATAGATACAAGAAAGATATAATTTTCAATGAAAATTACACTCAGATAGTAGCATCTAGATTTTTAGTTGTCAGCAAAGACATTATAGATGCTAGCGTGGAGAAAGAGATGCTCATTAGATTGTGGAATATTGCTGATTCTTGTAAGTATCCAGTTTACGTTCACAACTATTGGTTTACTATACTAAACCAGCATGTTAATATTAGAGAAACTACCATACAAACATTATGCATTGCAGCAGCCTTGATAACAGTGATGTTTTTTGCATTCATACCTCATATTGTATGTGCTATTTGTGTCGCAATAACAATAATATCGATACAGGTCGGTGTTATTGGTTACATGTCACTTTGGAATGTTAGTTTGGACACAGTCTCTATGCTGATACTCATCATGTCAACCGGATTATCGGTGGATTATGCTGCTCATATTTCTTATGCATTTCTCACTGCAAAGACGAAAGATTCGAATGAGAAAATAAAAATAGCTCTGGAATGTGCAGGACATCCAATTTTTCAAGGATGTCTTTCGACTGTTCTTGGTGTAGTTGTCCTTGGCTTTGGACCTTCGTATGCCTTTGTTACATTATTTAAAATTATTTCACTTGCCATGTTCTTTTCGTTACTTCATGGTTTATTTGTTCTTCCAGTATTTTTGAACGTATGGGAGAATTTTAGTACTTTCATATTTAATAAAAAATCTAAAAACAATAATGTAAAAAGTGAAATCGAAAGTAAAGAAGTGAGAAATTTGATAACGAATAAATGTGAAATCGATAAAAATAGAAATAAAATGTTACGAATTTCGGAAACGTAGCAGTAGTCCAGAATCTTTTATATGGAAAATGAAAAATTATCAAATTTGCATCGTTTTTCTTACTATATTATTATTTATTGTATAAAAGACTGCGCAATTTCTTCATTATAACATATGTGTTCAACAATGTACCCTATCTTCAACAATGTACCCTGTATACTAGGTATCCGAGTAATTGCTGTACAGTGGAAAAGGTTTAATAAAAGTGAAGTTTTACGTATGATGTTGCAGTTTCTCCGACAGAAAAATGCCGGAGAAACTCGTACCACAAAGGCACCAGAATCCGGTTGTGGTGAGGTCGGAAACCTAGCAGGCCAGATTACAATGGAGATTATGCGATCAGTATGTAAGTCTTCCAAACACTACAGTATCTGTGAGCAAGCAGAAATGCTGCGAAGTGGAAATAAGGAACATACAATTTACAGGTCTCGTATGTACTGCCGTACGTATAACTTTAATGTCATTACAAATTTCTCATAGTACAGTGACTTTTCGGATACCCTGTATTTACGTCTTTATGAAGTAATTCAATACATTACGAAAGTGTATATGTAAATCTAATTTACTAAAGTTTATATTAAATTCTAAAGAAAATATAGAATGTGAAAAATAAAGTATCAATACGTTAACATATAATTTATCCTGTTTATTTTTAACCATTTGAGTATATCTAAATATAAATTACTGATACAAGAGAGTAAGCACTAAGATAAAATACCGTAAAAACAATTGCAGATAAAAAAAATTTACGTTTGTAACTAAGATTAAATGCAATTATAAAATACCTAACAAATTGCATATTTATTTCTGAATTATAATAAAATTAAAAATAACTAAAAAACATCGAGATGTGTCAGCTTAAACAAGTAACAGGATTAAAATAACCGAAAATATTTAATTCGTAAAGACAAGCTAATATTATGAAAATTGAGTACAGTATCAAACACATGATACCAAGTTTCCAGTTGAGCTTCCATTGTGTAATATACAAAGATATATACAGCATAATGATAGTTGTTAACAGGGTGGTTACTGTATATGTGAGAGCAGAACTGTTAATGATAAGAAAGCCATCACCATTGGAAAATCCAGCAGTTTTGACAAGCCACGGAGCTCCAAGACAGAATAAAATATCGAAAATATTACTTCCTAACAAATTACAAATCGCCATATTACCCAATCCTATAACAAAACAATAAAATGTCATAACTGTAATAATAATAATAATAAACATTTTGTAAGAAAAATTCTTCGTTGGACATACCATTCTTTACTACAATTATACTTGATATAATCTCTGGTATACTCGTACCAGCTGCTAAGAGAGTGATACCTGCAACAGTATCAGGAATACCAAGAGTATAACCTGAAAAAATTTGTATATTTATTTATTTAATTAACATATGTATAATTTTATAGTATATACTTACTTATAATTGTTACCATCCATATAGTTAAATAAGAAATAATTGCGAGCCATATGACACTACTGAAAAACGTAACTGGAAAGAATTTTCGAAATCTTGGTTTTCTACAATCAATAATTGTTAAGCTGAATATTAATGTCGCAGGCCACATTAATACCCACCAAACTTGAATACCAATATTTTCTTTTGGCATAGAGAATAACGAACCTTCTTCTTTTTTAATGATTTCTAATTCCTTTACTGAGATATAGATAATTTTTAAAATATGTTATAGAAGTGAAGGAGGATTATCCTGTTAAAAATCATCTACTAACTACTTTCAATTAAGAGTTTACTTTCTCTTCTAGTTCTTCTACCGACTATTTCTTCTTCTATGGAAAATTCATCTTCAGTACAAAGTAAAGGGCCATCAGATTGTGGCTGTTTGGGTGGATCAATAATAATTTCTGGTCGAAAGTGTTGATTACCAAGAAGGGGAGTGTGTTCGTCTATTTGCTTTTCTTTGTGGAGCCACTTCTGTATTTTCTCAACCTAGAACGAGAAAATCTCAATATAACAGAAAGAATTAAATACTGTATAATCATTTATTACTGACCTTTAACGTGCAGAAACCTTCGATTCTTGTATTAAAGTACATAATGAGAATATAAAATACATACATTAATAGCATAATAAGGGCTTCCCACCTAGAAAAAGAATTGTATTAACCTTCCTATAAACATCATACACTTAAAAATATATTTTATAAAATATTACCATGTTACTATATTATTATTTATTATAACTATTAAAGCTGAAACTGTCAAGCAATACATAAAACAGTCTCTCGTTATTGGATACCAGTCGACAGGTATATCCTATATAAAAATACAAATAAAATAAAATTATTGTTTTAGTTTAAATTTCAGATTAACATTATATTCACTACACTTAATTCAATGGTGATTTTATTTCCAGACTTATTACTGATATATCAAGGTTAGTATCAATTCAATATTCTTTTACATTATTAACATTTATTTATTCCTTCAATAGGCATTTCAGGAATACTTTCCTCTTCTGTTGAAGTTACAATTATAAAAATTGAAATTTCAATTGTTGAAGGCAGTGGCGCGTTATCCTATGGGCAAAAAGGGCACTGTCCTGGTGCCCATATCAAGAGGGGGTCCAAACCAATCTTTTATAAGAAAAATTTCCCTAAAACATTCCCCCGAAGAAAAATGTCTGAAGTGATTACTGTACAATACATGGGGTTCTTAATTAAAATTCGTATGGGCCCCATGAAGCAATAACGAACCACTGGTGAAGAGAAAACCTTAATTCTAAGTTACTTATTTTTCTGATAAACTTAACCAGACAATAAGCGATAATATTACCTTTGAACCCACTATGATTCCCGTCATACTTGCGACTCCTAATATATTGAAAACAGCTGAACCTACGATAGTACCAATTCCAATATCACCTTCGGTTACGAATGATCCTAGTAAATAAACACTACGGTGTTTAGGAATAAAGACAATAGTTTAAAATTTTAAAATACTTACCTATTATAGAAGAAAATAATTCCGGTGACGATGTACCAATAGCCATAAACGTGGCTCCTGCTACATCGGCTGGTACACTAAAATCTGTTTAAAAAATACTTTCAGCACGGAATCATTTTTTATTAATTGAAAGTAAAATGATTTACTTACAATCGGCGATTATTTCGAGCGAAGGAACGAAATAACTGTCGCATATGATTGCCAGCATTGAACAGAAGTAGATTACAAGAAGAAAATGGACGACTATACCACCTTTCAGCCTTTCTTCATTAGTAAAAAAGTCATCTGGAAACTGTTCTAACGATGGTGGAAGGCAATCTTCTGTTGTATTAATGGACTGTAGAATTTTTCGCGACGAGTAATCTTTATATTGTAGTTCTTATAAAATATAAAAAAACAACATTATATATATATATATACTATATTCTGCAATCATACAAGTTACTCCGACAAACCGGAGGTGCCGCCATTATTTCTCTCGCGCTTTAAAGATCTAGTCCTTATATGGCCTTACATTTTTATTTAAAGTATCTCGTAACGTGAATATATTTCGATAGTAGTTATATATTTATTAAATACTTTCCGCATAGTTGTTTTAAATAAAAACAATTCTTATACCTCACGATACTAATGGCGGCACTTTAGTTCCGTAATTTTAAGGTTGGGTATGTGCAATAACGTTAAGGAATATTACAGGAGACTGGTATAGTAGTTGAAATGTATAAAAATACGTTACGAAATTTATGGACTTTTCCTTACTAAACTGTCACGACTTTCCCTAAAGGGATGGATTTCCCAAGAATAAAATTGATTTCCTGTGCACAACACCCTGGAAGATTCAGTACTCTGAAGAACGTAATTTAGGCAGGGCATAGCGTGCCAGAACACTCATCCAAACTTTCACTCTGGAGCCTGCTGAAATCATGCACTACACCATACCTGACATACTTGTGTCATTTCTATCTATCTATCCATACGTACTGTACCTCTTTCGTTTCTTACACATTCATGATTCTCTTTACATACTCTCGGAGCTTTCTTTCAATCAGAATCTACGGAAACTTGTCTCATTTACATGAAGAACCCACGACCAACTACAGTGTTCAGTGCTTTTATCCACTCGATCATCCCCAGAGTGATAGACTTACTTATAAAGACCAGTAAGGCTTTATCTTCGGATGGATTATGTCTTACCGCTTAGTCCATTCGGCCATTAATATAATAATAATAATAAAATGTTTAATGAAAAATGTACGTATAAAAAAATATTAAGGAATTAATAAGAAAAAAAAGAATTAAACTGTAGACGAAACCTGCAAATAATGATTTATTCGAGTTTATGATTAATGATTAAAAACTTATCAAAATTAATTAAAACTTATCTTTAATATTTATCTGTACAAACAATACAAAAGATTATGTAGTTGTGATTAATTTCAAATCTCGTTAAGCTTTATCACAATCTCATTTATCAAGCATTAAATCATGATATTGGCATTTGAAAACATTTAGAAATTTCATATTTTCGAATTTGAATACGTACAATAGAACCTGTTCAAAACGGAAACCTGCCAAACCGAAAAAAAAAAAATATATATATATATATTCGGCACCGCGTGAGTCCGGTTTACACAGGTTTTACTGTATATTTTAACTTTATACAAGAAAGTTATCAATAATATATTTACTTTAAATTTATAGGATAATTTAGTGTTATAGGTGTTATTGTTTATGGGTTCTATTTTTGAGATAAGTGAAATAAATATTCTATTTTTGCCTGCTGATAAACGTTATCTACATCAATAAGATAATTATAAATTTATATTACTATTTTGCAACGATGAAATTGTGTGTATAAGACATAATACTCCAGGGACCTGTCAGAAAGGCAGAACACAAGAATGTTCTAATACAGAATAAAAATTCATACAATTATAATATCATTAAAAAGTATTAGTTGGGTAACCTATTTAATATATCAAATAATCTATAAATTTTTTTTTATCTTTTGTATATTGTACTTGGTCTGAAAACCGAAACTCACACTGAAATGTGACATTAAACATTAAAGAGATTGCATAATTCACTATACTATAACGTCACAATTTATCTCTAGTGTTAAACAGCCGTGTTATAGATACTACTCCAGCTAGACTAGAATAGTATCTATAACAAAACAGTTTGTATGTGTTGTCAGATGTACTGTATACTAAGTAGTAGACTGCTATCAATGATTCCATTTCGGCGTTCTTTCTAGTAAAGTTTTGTTGCTAGTGTAGTAATTATATTTAATTGATATTAAATTTTTAATAGCATAGGATTAAATAAAGAAAGATAATAGTTATTTCTGTGAAAAGAACGTGCAACTAAAAACAATAGGTTATTTCATATAAATGAGTAAAAATATTCTGGTCTTTTAAACAAATGATGAAATAATAATAAGAGAAGGGCAATACCCTTATTTTGTACTATTATACTATCCTCTCTGTCTATTGTGTACAACGATGTTCTTTTGGTAAAACCTCCTCACTTGTACAAAAGTAAACCCCCTCATCTTCACTATTGTAAAGGTGAGGGGTTTCGATGTTAAGTGTTGCATGAACTATTGATAAACCCCTCACCTTTAAAATAGTAAAGGTGAAGGGGTTTACCAATAGTTCATGCAACACTTAACATCGAAAAATGACTTGAAAATATTCTGATAGTTTATTAATATGAGTAGTAAGTGGCATAGGAACAAATTCGTATGCCACTTTAATAAATTGAAATAGGGAATCTATTTGGAAATAAGCCGTTGTTTATATAACAAATTTAGTTTATCGAAAGTACAATAATTTGACAAAGCAATTACATTGTTAATATTTTATCTCTCCGAGTTTCATCATAATGATGATAGCGAATACGCCGAGCTTAAATATTTGCGAACGTTCTTGCTAAAATTTGTAAGATTTGACTTCTTATCAAAGTTTGAAAAACCCATTTTATGTTGCAATCGACTAAACGTTTTTATTTTTCTTCGTTAATTTAAAAAATTAAATTATTAATTTAGCCGAATTTTTTAATAAATAGAGTGAATTTAAATATTGCTTACCATTATCAGTCGACTTATAAAGATTACTTTCTAAACTGTTCCGAAATAGCTTATTAATAGTAGCACAAAATATAATTAGACAAGGCAATAACCACAAAAATCTTTTGTGTCTTTGATCCAAATTGTTTTTCTTAAAATTTGTAGTCCTAAACATCACAGCACAATGTAAAGCTTTGCTTCCAGTGCGTTGAACACCTTTCGAAATGACTGACTGATTCCAATTATACCCTTTGGAATATTTCTTATCTTATCGAATAATATTAATATATCTAAACATAATAGAATTATCTTAAATAGCATTCGAGTTTAATGATGTTTTTAAATTAAATTTTACAATTATTTCAGTTTAAATTTGAAGAATACATACAGTACTTCTGTGATTTATATTGTTGAAAACCATCTACTGAAAAATGTATAGTAAAATATTGTAAAATAATTAATAATAATGAAATTCTGATGATATTCAATAAAAATGTCACATATCTAATGGGATTTGTGAGGCGAAGACCTTTTTGACATAATGAAGTGGGTTGCTTTTTTTTGAAATATGTCAAAATTAATATTGTATTATATCATTTATTAAATTTCAATTTCGAACACTGTAATTGGATCGTGGGTTTGCAGCTGGCCTCGTAAGGTTTTTTCCTAAATAAGGCCTCCCGGGATACACCCCCTTGGAAGAACGCCCACTTGTTACTTTGCTTTGTTTGTTTTATTAAGTTATGGCAACGCAAAACTTGGGGAATGACTTCCGGGAAATCTTTTTAAGGGTAACTTGCCCCCTATTTAGGCGTTACAGACGTGGAGAAAACCCGGTAAACTCCACGTGGCCAGCCGTCCTAGCGAGGCGCGAAGCCACGACCGAACTTCCAGTGTTCGGGGAACGGAACCACTTGGTCACTGGTGGGCCTTGTTGCGTTGCCCTTATCCCATCAATCCAATCCAAATTTAAGTTTAAGTAAACACCAAATGCTTTAAGAAGTTTATTTTTCCGTAGGACACTTAGTGATAAAGAACAAATTCTTTTCTTTCTAATAACACTAAGAATAATAAACTGAAGACTTTTACAGATGAACTGAAGAACCACTGTTCTATGTGCTTAGAAGAGTGGAACAGAAAAGACTTGCATCCTTGAAACTCAAATTCAATTTGTTTTTAAAGGGCGTTCGAATTTCAAAGAAATTTTTTTCCATATGGAACAACGTAAAGAGAATTAATCTTCATCTCAAAAATGATCATTTTAATTCTAAAAAATCATAATTTAATTTAAAATAACATAAGTAAACGCCCTAATTAATGCATAAAACAACGAAAATAATAATAAGAAAATAATAAATAGCGCGATAAAATGAAAATACTGTATTGTTACTTTACTTTAGTGAGAAGTGCTGATGGTCCAAGAGGAAGCTGGAGAGGAGAAAAGATTGAGGAGAAAAGATAATCACTTTCTACAAATGCAACAGGTAGCTGTCATTACGGTGTTCATTGAACTTCATTTCCATGGAGAAGAATCTATCCAATGTTGGCGACATTTTGGATCTTCCTACATAATCCACTAGGTTGTTATTGGAGGTACAAACCAAATAAGACCCCAGGTTTTGATGGGATCCCAATGGAATTTTGGAATTTTGAGCCGTTGAGACCACATCTTTTGAGTCTTTTCTCAAAGATTTTTCACACTGGGATAATACCGGAGTCATGGAAGACGAGTATTTTAATTCCGATTTATAAGAATGGTAGGAAGGATGTTCCTGGTAATTATAGAGGTATCTGGGTTATCATCATGGTTATCATCGGAAAACGTAGGAAAGTGTATGCATTTTTTGTTGATTTATCTTCTGCGTTTGATACAGTTTGCAGGAATTTGCTGTGGTTAAAGATGTTGCGTTATGATTTTAGTTATAAATTTGTATCTTTACTCGTTGCTTTGTATGATAACTCCTCGCTTATGATAAGAGCTAGAGGTAACTGTTTGCCATTAATGTTCTCTAAGACTGGTGTTAAGCAGGGCTATATTTTGAGCCCAATTTTGTTTAGTATTTTTTTGAACGATCTCTTTGGCATTATTAATTCTTCCGGTAATGGTATAGAAATAAATGGTTTCTAGATTAAAATGTTGGCTTACGCCGATGATATTGTAATTTTATCTGATTCTGTGGTTAGACTGCAGAGATTGATTGATAAATTGGCAATTTATTTTGATGAAAATGGTTTGAAATTGAATTTGAATAAGTCTAAGATTGTTGTATTTAGAAGAGCAGGTAAGAGTGCGAGGGCGAATAAATGGTTTAATTAAGGGTTCTCCAATTCAAGTTCTCTCTAACTATAAATATTTGGGTGTTACATTTTCGTTTAATGATTTATTCCGTATGCATTACATTAATAAGAGAACTCATGCAAGAGTATTGATGAATAAAGTTATTCGATTAGAGAGATCTGCCAAACTAAGTAATCTGACTAATTATTTACGTTTATTGAGAACTGGTTTTGCCCTCTTTATTATATGCTTCAGAGATTTGGGGTTTTAATTTGGCCAATGGTGTGATGGCATACAGGTTGAATTTATTAAAAACTTATTTTATTTACCTCGTTGTACTCCTGGTTATTTAATCATGATTGAATGTACTTTGATCCCTATAAAATTTATATTATTTAGCAGGATAAGAAATTGGATTATAAGAATTTCTAATCTTAATGATCATCGTTTGAGTAAAGTTTGTCTGAAATTTATACTTAATAAAAAGTCTATAGACTGGACACGTTATTTTATTAATACCTGTAATAATCATGGTATTAATCTTAATAACTAGCTTACCCGTCGCGCATTGCTGCGATCTCAGAAGAAACGAAATTCAAGCAAACTCGTTATGAAAAAATTAAATTTTCATTTTATCATTTTTATTCAAACTTATTATTATTATTCATTTTCATCGGGAAAACATTTCAAAGTGTCGTTTCAATTCTATTTGTTTATTGGAGTGTTTGTGGATACACGATATTTTTTGTTTTTCCGTCTGGTGCGTACACGAATAAATCAGAAAGCTTTCCGACGCGTGAGCTGGCCACATACAGTTGTCCACGCGAGAAGCACGGATTCTTTAAATTTAGCCCACATACTCGCAGAGATTGTCAGAAGTGCGATATTCCCCATTTTTATATATATTTTTTAATCCTTTATAATTTTCATTATTTAATTGCTCCTTCCTCTCTTCCTTGGCATGTTGTGAAATTTCTGATAGTTGGATAATAAACCGTTTTATTGTAATTTGTCTTTTTAAATTATTTTGAGTCGATATTAAAATTTGGAAAAAGGGGATCCCTAGATCGGTAAAATAGGCGAATTTCCTCCTACAACTTCGGTTGTTGTTCGGAATACAGTTAAGGTTTTAACAAAGTTTGAACGAATACATAATTAGCAAAAAAAAAAAAGTTGAAATAAAGTGATTAAACGAAAATTATTACAAATATCGTAAATAACAAATGCGTATATAGAGATATTTTTTGGAGGGGGAAATGGTCTTCACAATTTGAAATCGATCGAACACACTGTGCTTGTATACACGCGCGCCATCTATCGTAGGATAAATGTGCTTCGCGAGAGTGTATTAAAAAACTTTCCAGAGTTTCATGGCAATCGGATAAACGGTGTGGTAATGCATGAAGGACAGACACACATACATTCATTTTTATATATATAGATAAATGAAAAAATAAATAATAGTGTATATGTTGCAGTCAAAATCCATTTTTAGTTAGAACGCGTTTTAACAAGTTGAAACTAGTTTATACTTGATGTCTTTGATAAAACCCGTTTTGACTAGTTAAAACTAGTTTTAATTCATTTTTGACTAACAGTAAATTCTAGTTTTAACTAGAGAAAACAGGTTTTATCAAAGACATCCGGTATAAACTAGTTTTAACTAGTTAAAACGCATCCTAATTAAAAACTGGTTTTGACTGCAACATAATAGAGTGATTCGGGATAAGATGGTAAGCGGGGGAACGATGCCTAATTTTTGATATTTTCAACGATGACGTCACATATTGTCACGTATTTGTATGATGAATCGTTAGGCCAATATTGAGTGCGGAAAGCTGTAGTTGGCTACCGTTACTTCATTTTCTACATCTGAGAAGAATAAAAGCTAGATAAGAACGAAGTTTTTGTTGTGAAATGTTTCTAAAGTAATTTTAAACTAAAATTTAAAATAGAATTTATTAAAAATTGCGAAAAACAATTAATGTATGATATAGTTAAGGTTCTAAATTTTCCATTGTCAGCTACCGACGATCCCCGATCGGACATGCTGGAGCACGTGACTCTACTAGGCATATTACCCCAACAAAATCCCAAAAGATGCCACATTTTTCTTGGGGTAACATGCCTATTTTTTTAAATTGAATTCCAATGCATATGCATAGAAATTATATAAGGACTTCTCAAAAAAGTTTTTGGACTGAAAAAAGCTTTCAGCTAGCTATAGAGCATGTTAGAACGGGCGGAAACTTAACAATACTTATACTGTGCTGTTATACTTGCTATAGAAGTACTTTGTACTACATATGCAATAAATTAAATTTGGTTAAGAAATTCAAAAATTAATTTTATACAATTATATTTGTTATCTTACCCTAATGGCATTTGGCATCTCACCCGGATACTTGGGGTGAAATGCCTAAAAAGCCAGACAGTGAAAAAGTCGCCATTGCAAAAACAATATACAATTTTTTTTTTAAAATAAACTCCAAAGTTTTATTTGAAAAACATACGCCAGAATATGATATTTTCATTAGAGGGCTCCAAAACCTAAATTAGCGCTATACTTTCATTCATAAGCAAAATGTTAGGCATCTTCCCCGAATCACAATACATAACTTTATTTATTTCCCCCAACCATATTTATGTAGCTAAAATTAGTTTTAACTAATGTTAAAAGTTAAAACTAGTTTTATCTAAAATCAAAACATGTACAGCAGTAAATTAAACTAGAATTTACTGCTAGTCAAAAATAAATTTAAGTTAAAACCAGTTTTAACTAGACAAAACTGGTTTTAACAAAGACATCAAGTATAAACTAGTTTCAACTTGTTAAAACACGTTCTAACTAAAAACGAGTTTTGACTGCAACATATATAATTGCTGGTATAAGGATTTAAATATTACTTTTTTTATGGTAATTTTTTATATAATCAAGATGTTTCGCTTAATATTTTGTCTTTATTTATACAGGTTAGGTGTAATTCTCTGAATTTTTTGAATAATTATTCGAGAGAATTGTGTAACTTTTGTATTGAGAACGAAATTATTGATGCCTGGCATATTTTGGCTAAATGTGGGCGTCTTAAAGTGTTACGTGATGAAATTTTTGGTTGTGAAGTTCTTACCAGGTCTTTATATCTTAAAATTTTATCGGAACCATGTTATCAATTTAAAGTGTTTTGTTTTCTAAAAAAACCTGTTGATCTTTTGTCTTAGGGGGCGTGATTCATCTACTGTAAAATTGGCCTTACTGCTGGTGTTGTTTGGGAGAATCTGTCAGTGCTGTGTTTTCGTTACTAATTTATTTCCTTTGTATAGGTAAGCAATTTGCTTTCTCTTTTGGTTGATTGTTTTATTTTTATCTTGTTTATTGGTTTTGTATTATTTTTGACAGATGCTCCCAAATCTTAACTTTAGCTTTAAACTTTAACTAATTATTATATTTGATTTTTATACCTTATTATTTAAATTGTTATTTATTTAAATTAATATTATAATAATAATTTTTGATTGTGATCTTATGCCTATTAAGTGTTTTGTTTTTTTGGGGAGATGGTTTTGCTCCCCCGCATCAAGGAGTGTATACAGTGTGCGTATTAAATAAATAAATAAAATATTGTTATTGAAAAAATTAATTCTCCTACTCACCATTACTTTATCAAGGTGCCACTTTTCAATAATGGCTTGTGTTTTAAACCGAAGAAAACAGAATTTCTTAATGTCAGCAATGGAAATGGCCTCTTTACTACCTTCCTTCTACGAAAAAGAAATTTCTTCCGTCCTTGCATATTGCTGCATCTTGCGAAGGTAATCGAGTTCTTCAGTTGCGAACTTTATCTTGTGATCTTCCAGTAACTCTTCAACATTATCATAATTCACTTCCAAGTTCATGGACTTGCGCAAAGAGACAATCTCATTCACCAGAGACCTCGATTGAAAGCCTTCAAAGTCTCTGTCTGCAGCAGAATCTGGCCACAGTTTCTTCTAGGCAGAGTTCATTGCCCCAAGAGAAATTTCCTCCATGCTTTATTGATGGCAACAATAAAGTGTGCTGTAATGATTCTTCCAAATGTCTCTTAAGGTCAGTTCTATTTCAGTGATCGCCTCAAAGGACTTCTGGAGCATTGCCTTCGTGTGGTGCTTCAAGTTCGAGATGACTTGCTGGTCCATGAAATGACTGATATTGGGTCAAGATCTCGATGAAGCTGCATTTACCCACCATTTTTTCAATCAAGGAAGGAGGACGAGTAAGAGCATTGTTCATCACTAGAAGAGCCTTCACAAGTAAGTTCTTTTCTTATAAGTAGGCTTTCACACAGAGAGCAAACTCTTCCTGAATCCACTCAATGAAAAACTGCCTGATAACTCATGCTTTCTTGTTTGTCCTCCAAATAATTCTGAATTCGTTCTTAATCTCATTGTTTTTTTAAACACACGTGAGCTGTCGGAGTACACAAGCAATGACTACTTTTTAGTCGTCATTTACAGCAACAAAGTAAGCCTATCTTTCATAGGTTTATGTTCTAACACGGTCTTCTCTTCTTTGGTAATGTGCGTTTGGTTTGTTATCTTCGTTCTTCCAGAACAAACCTGTTTCGTCATAGTTGAAAACTTGCTGCGATACAACTCCTCACTGTTCACAAAGGTTTTGAACTTTTTCACAAAGTCCTTTACTGCTGCTAAATTCACACTAGAAGCCTTTCCGTACCTCACAACACTACTTATTTTCTTCAAATTATCGAATTAACCCGTACTAGCTTTAAACTTTCCCTTTTACCACTGCTTTCAGGCATGTTTTGTTTTAGATCGCCATATAACTGCTTTGCTTTCTTACAAATTATTGATTCAGATATGATATTACCATCCAATTATTTTTCGTTACTCCACACTATGAGCATATTTCCATCTGCTCCATAGTCTGCGATATTCTTAAAGTTGTAACTCCTTTCGCCACATCTGCCGCTTTTATTGATTCTTTTTGCTTCAGAATCGTATACACAATCGACTTTGGCATACCAAAGATGACTGTGTGATTAGACATTGCTCTCATGCTTAGCGATGAGTTCCTTTTTCACACCAATCGTCGCTGTTTCAAGCTTTCTCTGAGGTTTCGTAACCTCAACACTCTTCTTAGGATTTATTATTTGAAGGTTACTTGAAAATCTTTGTGCAATTTAATCACATCTATTGTTGGTTTGACCAAGCCTACAGTGGGATGGGTCGGGTTGAATTAGCATTCTAGCGATAATGATCCTCCTTTCCTGTATAACTCTACACTGTCGACTATATTAATACGACTGAAATAGAAGCAGAAAACCAGGTTAAAAAATGCTATTCTGTAATGGTTGCAACATCAGTCCCGAACGTGGTTAATTATAAAGATTATATAGAATCAGATGACAATTTAGAGTAGGAGCAAGTTGAAGGACCAGGAAATTTTTGATAGTGTGCAGGATACTTCGTGATATTTGAGAGTAGACATGGCAATGAGAGTGTAATTGAGTCACTCGATAAGAAAATTTACCTCTTACAAGATTTTAAATAAGTGATAATCTTGTAAGATATTATTCAGCAATTAAATGGTACAGTACTAAATTATGGCTCAATAAAAAAGAAGGGACTTTTTAATCAAAAAGTAAAATTCTTTTAAGAATTTTTACAAAAAAACTTGTCTAAAACGGAACCTGAATAAAACGGAAAAAACTCTTCTATTTTCAGGTTAGAAAAAACAGGTTTTTTTTCTAACACAGAAAATAGAACCTGTTTTTTCTAACCTGTAAAATTGACAAACCGGAAAAATATTCCGTACTTTGCCATTCCGGTTTATACAGGTTTTACTGTATTATACACTACTAATATAAACATCGATATCAATTTGATTAACACTAATAGGATAACATTTAAAATAGATAAAATATGTTATACGAAGTACAACCGAAAAACAGTAAAACCCTTGTAAACCAAAATGGCGCAATACAAAATACTTTTACCGGTTTGAACAGGTTTTTTTTGTTTAATACGCAAAATCGTTCCATCTCAAAGAATTTTTTTCCGTTTAGGCGGTAAAACCTGTCCGTTTCAGACAAGTTTTACTGTTCCATACACTTTCTGAATTACATTTAATTTACTAAAAATGTATATTATTATATCATTATTATTAATAGTATATTATTTAAATTAAAGATATAAATGTAAAACATAATAATTCAATGTTATTTCTATTTTAATTAATAACAATTTTGCCCGACAGATAGCAGTATGTTAGTTTGGGCGTGATGCCTTGGAGTGATAGGCCACAGCTGAATAAGCAAACCACAGTATATTATGTTCATTAGCTGTGAGTGAGGAAAGTGTAAGTGTCTGTCTATCCTTTGGTTACGTATGGAGACTCGAACCACCCATAGAAACAAGTTCAATAAATTATTTTTATAATGGGGAGGCCAAATTTTTACCAAGTATAATTTCGTTTACTATATTTCCATAATTCTGGAGAGTAGCAAAAAATTAAAACCGAAGAAGCTTGATTTGTGTGATGTATTTTGTGTAGTGTTATACGTCCTAAAAAGTGGCTGACAGTGGAAAATGCTGCTAAAATGGAGAAGTTATTAGAAGTACTTTAAAAAGTCGGAAGATTAGCAATAGAGAGGTTGCGGCCGAAGTTTTCATCTGTAAAACGTAAACGTCGAACGTCGAGCGCCGCTTATAAGATAGCGGCGCTCGACGTTCGACGTTCACGTTCGACGTTCGACGTTCACGTAAAATATTTTTTTAAAAATACCTCTGAAGTTTCCTCGAAATTCCTGCTTACTCGGTATTACTAGAGACATTATAAGACCATTAAATAAATTATTTTCAGGTCACATAAAAATAGAATTTCTGACATCGTCCACTACAATCGGCTACTTCGGTATCGAATATTATTTTATTCTACTAATTAATACTGTACGGTAAAAACTGTTTAAAACGGAAACCTGCCAAACCCAGGAAAAAATGTTCGTTATACACAGGTTATAACTTATAATTTATAATTTCCTATTATTTTTTTAATACTACTTCTTTTTTTTCTCCTTTCTCTCTCTTTTTAAAACGGGTTCAATGGTTTATAAATTATATCTTAGGTCTACTTAATCTTTTTTATCTTTTTTAAAATAATATTTTATCGATTAATTTATTCTTTAAAAGGCTTATTTACGATCGTGATCCTTATCTGTTTATTGCAGTTTCTATCAATATAAGGAAAGCGTGATATGATTTATATGTTATTGATATAATCCTACTTTTTAAAAATGTTGTAAAATAATATAATACAGATTAACCCAAAACTCAGTTGATTATTTTCTCGTATTTTAGAATACAATGTGCATAGATTTCATTTCTTTAACTATACAGATCAACAAAGTGATCAGTCGCGTGTATTCCCCGTCTCTCATCATCCGGCCTCTCCCATTGTGGGCCTGGCCGAATCCACTATGGAATTAGAAAAAAAAGGCACCTTAATGGAAGGAAAGTGTTAAAAGTAAATGGGTATAATTTAGACATAATGATTCGAAGAGCCAGATTAAATTTAAAGCCTGATTTGGCATAGCTCGATACAATACATTCCTCCTTCTCACCATACAGGAACGACAACTGCCTTGTGATATTGTTCCTATTGTGTGAAGACAAATGTCAGCTTTGTTTTTCTTCTATACGTAAATTTTAAATATAATTTTCTTTATTAGATAAAATACAATGGCATATATTGAGGGGTCATTTAAAGCGTACTTGGTAGCACTAATAAAAATTACACTACGGTACTTCATAGCTTACCACGAGTAAAAATTTAAGAGAGAAGCCAAATTTAGGACAGATTTATAAATAGATTTAGGACAGAAATTTATTGCCACTTGATATTTACCACTTGACCCTTACTTTTATGTGGCATTTAATTAGGAAATTAATCGCCCGTTTCGAAAAATTTGAGAAGGTTTCTGCTTTATTCAGGTTCCGTTTAATACAGGTTTTACTGTATATAATCTTAATTAAGTAAACTGTTATTCCGTTTAATTTAATTAACAATTTAAATGTAGAAAAAGAGAAAGGAGACCAATTTCTTTCTTACCAATGTTGAAAGACGTGTCTTGTGATTACTAGGAGCAATGTGTTAATTCTTAATTCTACTAGGTGACAAGCGGTATCTAACGCCAAATTTTGATAAAACTACGAATATCTGTTGAAAGGCCATTTAAACAATGCAATCACTTATCATTTTTCTTTAAAAAAACATCAATAATTCTTTGTTTTTTCTATAATAAATGACTTGTTATAAAAACAAAAGTTCTGTTGATCTTACGATAAGAGATTGTTTGATTTTTAACTGCTTAAAATATACAAAACTATAAATTTAACTTGTCATCTACATCCTCGAATAACTGTTAAACCGAAAGGTTTAACAATAAATTCTTACTTCTCCATTAATAAAATGAAACTATACTTAAATTAAAGTATTTCTGTAAAAAATACATATTTTAATACAGTAAAACCTGTGTAAACCGGACGATTTGGCAAGTTTCCGTTTTGAACAAGTTATTTTTTTTAACACAGAAAATCGCTACATTTCGAGGAATTCTTCTCGTTTAGGCAGGTTTTACTGTATTTAAAACAGTAAAATTTAAACTTTTATACATAAATTATGTAAAACCTGTCTAAAAAATATTCAGTAACGTGTCATTTTGATTTACAAAGTTTTTACTGTAAAATACAGTTTGTTTTTAATAGAAAATCGTTCCGTTTTGAAGAAATTTTTCTCTGTTTAGGCAGGTTTCTACTTTATTTTAGACAGGTTCGGCCGTATATTATTCATAAATACTGATCGTTTTCTTCTTTTATTAAAACTCCTTCCTTAACAGATAAATATAAGGAAAACAATTTAAATTTTGACATTTTATATCTTTATCAAGTTGGAATATAGAATATTTATTTGACAATATGATTGTATAGGAAACAAAGTAACAATATACACTATTTTAAAAACACTTTTTTTTTTTTTTAATTTTAAATTATTATTTGCGAAAAATCTCTAAAAGGTAACCTTTTACAGTTTTCCTCGACCTTAAAATAGCATATTCATTGACCTATACTCGCCTAAAAGCATTTCATATAAAGTATGGCCGTAATTAAAATACCTTTATTTAACGTTATTTAGAGAGAAATATCACCAAACTAAATTTCCAGTATTATTCCAGACAGCGTTGAATACAGGTATTTTAATTACGATCAACCGATATATAATATAGAGCGGTTTATACAATAATAAGTAAGGCAAGAAAAATTTAAAAATAAAATGTTTTGATCGAAATGATGATCTTAAACACTGATCATGTAGTGTATCAATCATGTTACAAGCATGTAAACAACCTCCTTTTATGCATTAATGATTCCGATACAAGTGAATGATTATGAAAAATAATACAGGGTTGGACAAAATGCATCGTGGTAGTCACTAGTGCTGTTTGTGCATGCTTGTGATAAGGCTAGTTTGGAAAAAGGATTGGAGGAATTCCATTAGTAATCATAGCATTGTGGTGGCACAGAACACCGCGCGTTTACTGTGGAGACTTACTGTAAAGACTACGAATCCCTCCTCTGATATACAGATGTGGTTCAATACGATGAGGAATTGCCCATACTGCTCCACGATCATTGCTAAATTACATGGAGTAATTTCCAGATTTGGGGACATTGATTGGCCGCACGATCGCGCTTTGGATTTCTTGTGTAGCACCCGAAGAATCAGGTTTAGTCATTCGCTCTCCTTACCTATCGCGTGCAGAACATTTTCTTAATCGTGTTTTATCACATGATAGAGGCACTTTTCCAGATACGGGAGTAATAAATTGCCCATAATGATGGATGTTTAAGAAACGAAATTTGATATCCGTGACATGAAAACTTCATAACTTTGTCTGTTTATTGTTATTTTTAAATGTATTCTTCTTCAATTACTTCCGTCATGTTGCTTCATTTCCTGCTATAAATTTTGCCCAACCCTGTATATTCATTGTTACATTTAATATAATTATGCTGTACTTCAGATTAAGAATTAAATAAATTAGGATATAGGATTAGGATTTTGAATATAGGAGGAAAACTTTCCTGTTTAATACATATAGACACAAATAACGTCAAAGAAAATTAGATAAGCTTTGACGGTTATTTAGGTAAAATTTATATAGTTAGATAATAATTATTTTACTATTTTTGGGAAATTACACACACATAGTTTCATTTCTATATGCTTGTAATTTATCACAGAAATATTTAGAAAACAAGGCTTTATATCAATAGAATATTGTTTGATCTAAACTTCTCAACTTTACAATTGGTGAGATGGTATAACAGAATCAATGGTATAACAGAAACTGTTAACTCTTCTAAGTTATTTCGCTGTATAATCTAATAAATAACAATAAATGACTATATTAAAAAGCTTAATTAAGCAAATGAGTATACATACTAATGATTGTTAATAAAGATGTATATATAGAACAGGAAATTTTCCAATGAAGAAAGATGAGATGCATTAATTTATATTATGTCATTATAAACAGATTAGTATTCTAGAAGTGTTTTAAATTTTACTAATTTAGTATCATCGTTAAATATTTCAAAGCATTTAGTTAAATTTTACATCTTTATAAGCAAAGATTTACTATTGTTTTTCTCTATCTTCATGTGTTTTCGCTTCTTTGTTACGTAATAATTTTAATTTATAACTATAAATTATTTTAAGGAAGTAAGTTCTTATTATATAAATTTATATTATCATCAATTTTAACTATCATTAAACAAAGGATAATTAAAATTTATATAATAAGAAATTACTTCCTTAAAATAATTTATAGTTATAAATTAAAATTATTAAGTAACA
This sequence comes from Centruroides sculpturatus, assembly GCF_000671375.1. Taxonomy (NCBI): domain Eukaryota; kingdom Metazoa; phylum Arthropoda; class Arachnida; order Scorpiones; family Buthidae; genus Centruroides; species Centruroides sculpturatus. The sequence goes on from NW_019385086.1 coordinate 84,846, forward strand.
AAGAAGCGAAAACACACGAAGACAGAGAAAACAATAGTGATAATAATGCAATAAATCAGTGTTTAATTTTTCAATGTTTGTGTGTATGTACTGTACGTGTGTTATCCTGTATTTTGCTTTATATCTGAAGACCCCGTGGTTCAAACGTTTTTAAATTTGGAAAGAATTCAACTGGACTCTATCCCCTAAATAAGGCATTTGATTTTGTTTTCAACTTTTAGAAATTATAATTGAGAATTATAGAACTTCCTTCCTGGTTCTCTTAACTTCCTGTTTGTGTGACGAAAAAGTCGTGCAAGGGACATTCCCAGTTTTATTCGTTGTAATATAAAATCTACGTATTTACTTCGCTACTACTACTACTACTACTACTCTACCATATTCCAAGAAAAGATTAATAAATCGTATACAAACTAGTAATTATGTACATGTTTGACTACCATATAATTGTATAATATAATTATAATTAACATAAACAGGCTAATTAAGGTACAGTACATATATGTATATTTTTTTATGTACAAATTTCAGATTTTTCTACATATATATATGTAGAAAGTCTGAGAATCATTTAGTTTTATTTTATTTTATTTACAAAAGTATCCTTATGATATAAACCAGTTTATGGTTAGATTATTTCGAAATTAGGTAGATTCTCTAGAAAGATTCATATCAAAATCTGGTTTTATAAACTAGCTACCAATGTTTATATGTCACGTAATGCTAAACCGATAACAGTTTAGTCTTTAAATTAAGCAAAATAATCTAAATATTTAAATAAACTTTATAGATATTTAACTCTATTGTTCATGCTCATATATGATAGAAACTGAATTTAGTTGATGTTATATAAACGATACTTTAGAAACATGATTCAACTGGCATTCAGGTAAGAATTTCTTAGCGTTAAATAATACTAATGACCTATTTTTAAGTGATTTTTTTAAAATAGTAAAGTAGTTTAAAGTTTAAAAAATTATAAACATTTATTATTTTCTATAAAAAAGAATTTTTAATTCGAACAAATCTAAGACTTTTAAAGGCTATAAACACCTTAATTATAATAGAACATTGATATAACAGTCACAATAATGATAGGTTAAAAAGAGGAGTTTACTGTGTCTAGAGATGATATGTATTTATTATTATATTTAATATATACTTATTAAAATAAATATATTAAATTTTAGAAAAATACTCACGTGTTATTTTCCCGACTGTTATACAGGAGGAAAAGTATAGCAATTGGTTTTTTACCTGTATATTTGGGAGATACGATTTTATTACACAGTTTGAAAGCTTAATAACTCCTGTTCTTTTCGTTGAAAATTTCTAAAATTTTACAGGGAAGTTTGTGTATTAGGGGAAAATGTTTCTAGAAATTTTCAGGATAATCGAATCATTCGTTCGAGAATTATGGCCCACTCCCTTGATATGTCCTGAACAAATCTGAAGACTTATAATAAAAGTAACGATAGCAATAAAAAGAAATAAAGAATAATTCAATTATTTATATTATCAATTGAACAAGGCTTTCATCAAAGGATTTAAGATGGAGTGATTGGATAATAAGCGTTTTTTGTATTGTAATTCTTAAACTATCTATATTTTAATTTAATACGAGGTAAGTTGAATTATAGGGCAAATTAAATTAAGCTAAGAATTTAAACAGTTTAAAGTCAATTTAAATCAGCGGCACTCGCAGACTATACAAGCTATAAAAAGAAGGGGAATACATTATGCAAGACGCAGTCAAGGTTAACATGGCCATGAAAAGAAGAAATGTTTCTTGTTTTCAGTGCCAACTTTTGGTCGACACACGAAGATATTGTCCATTCTTTATTAAGGTATTTAAATTAGAAAATAATACTTTTTAATTATATTATATAAACTTAGTAACATGTACAGGTACTGTACATTTAACGACCCAAGTATTTACAATAATGAAACTATAAAACACAAGAAATTTCTCGGGCTTAAGTCAAGAGTGGTTGGGGTGAGGACCCCATAGTATATTTTTCTAGGGTGTCGAATAATATTTATGCCGATACATTGAACGGCATAGAACCCTTTACCCAACACACATACATAAACACAAATTGATAACCTGAAGAGTTTGAAAGTATTATACTAAAATACAATTTGATTTATTCAAAATATCAGAAGCTGAATCAGAAACAGAAATCACAAGTGACTATTTTCTATCATGGGGGTAGAGTTTTCTCTTAAGAATCAATAATAAAATTTATAAATCGAATATTTCTTTGTACTCATAAAAATAATTTAGTAAATGAAAATGATCAATCTTAGTTGAATGACCTACTTTAATTTAAAAAGTAAGTAAAGAGGAAAACACTCGAAAGTATTTTACGTCAAATACGCTTGGCAATCACATAGAATATTGACTGATACACGAAAGGTATATAATTATATTGTTAATAAAATGAATTTACGCACGGAAATAGAAGGAACCATTATATTCTTTCCTTCAACAATTGTTTTAGGTTGATTCCAAGTGATATGTGTCTATTCGTGCTTTGAGTACCGCAATGATTGGCCTCGGAGGATACAAACCATTGTATTTCTAAACACAAAGGTGATGCCTGTAACTAAAATTATTTCCATGACGTTCTTACTTCAGTAGAATTTTTAAGGAAATCTTTTCAGGTAAGTCAGTCAATGTAATTACATAATTTCTTTTTTAATGTCATCTATCGTGTAAGAATTATTATATTAATTCTTCATTACTTCAAGAATAAACGTCACTTATTTTTAGTAATTACGAAACAATAAAACTGAATAACTTAATTATACATTATAGAATTTCTTTTATATATATATATTATTTATTAAAGAACATGTTCTAATTTTTGAAGTCGAGTTTCGTATTAGAATCGTGGTGGATGCAGTCACGAATACGATCTCTAAATCTAATAAGGTTGTTAACTAATTCCGTAAGTAATATCTTAGTTTACTGATTTAATTAACTTAGAAACTAGTAACTGAAGGGTCTAATTTAAAAAAAAAAAATTTACTAAGTTACATTTTCCTGTTATCAAAACAATTGAGATTCTGGATCTTAAACGTCTCCCGAAACAATTTCATTGTAGATTTTAAATCAGCAAAGATACAAAACTTATAGAACGTATCTTTGTCCTGTATTTTATGCAATTGTACATTAATTAGGCATACGTATTCGCTTGGTGTACAGAAAGAAAGATATGTACTTAGAGATTTTTTTTCACTTTGACAGTGCACTGAACCTTTAAAAATGTACTGTTGTTCGAATAAACGAAAATAGCAAAGATTACAATTACTACTGTACAATATATGAATACTTACATTCTCATTAGATGTATCTTACAGTACATTGTAAACTGTCTTTTAGATAGTGTACATACTATAACAATTGCCTGATATTCTTTATATATATATTTAATAAGTTTAATCTGTATTATCAATAGGTAACTCATGGATTTAGTGCGATTTTATACATTCAAATTTCCGAACAATGACCGTCATAAGAGGTTATTTTATATGCATTTTTGTCCAAAAAAAAGTTCCTGAAAGCACGACAGCTGTGTAGAATGGGTCGTTGTTGAAAGATTGCCTGTACTTACTTTTGCTTTTGCGACATATTTTAAATTTATTATCATATCAATGACATTCTTTCTACATTTTATTATCTGAACAGATAAGGAAACTTGTATCTCACAGTGACTTGTTTTGTTTTTATTCTCAATAGAGGGGGGAAAAATCATTTGTAAGATAGCCTAGATACTGTTTATAAGGTGTAAAATTAAATGAAGCAGAAATGCCAAAATTTAATCAACTTTACTAATGCATATTATATTATTTTAATAGTAATAAATAATAAAACAAACATTAATTTAATTTGAAAGCATATGGAAGCATTCTAAACATTTGTTAGTATCAGCAATCTTTTAGATTAACACATTTTATATTCTTGTTTACAATATTCTAATTTTTTTATAAAATCATATATTATCGGATATGTATTAAGTATTATAAATTATAAGTCAATAACCAGGAATATATAAAGAAAAATAGGTTTTTACAATGTTTATTTTAATGATTTGATAGGGAAATTCTTGTCAGTTGCTTTATATAATTGTAATACGTATAAAGAATTATTTTAAAATATTAATTTCTATCCTTAAAATTGACGTACTTTTATTAAATCGATTTTTAAAAACAGAATAACTTTCGTTTAATTTAAATTTATCCTATTTTTCTGTACTATTATTTGTTCGATGTACACAAAAGGTTCAAGTTAGAATAAACAGAAATTCTGAATTCAGTAACATTTCTTTAATAGCCATTAATTTAAAAATAGCATACAGGAAACTTCCATAAAGATCATTTAGGTCATTCTTACTAAGAAAGAACATTATATAATGAAAGCCCACCCAAGGTGAAGTCTACTACTCAACAGTCGAATTAGTTCCTGGATGATTTTTCATTAAAACAACGCCATTATTTATCGTTAATAATGTCTAAACAACACATCTAATGTATTAAATTAAACTATTACCAACGATTTTTCAACTACAGTACAGTACAGTATCTATTAACAGAAGCGTTGAACTCACTTTATCCAGCTATATATTTAATGGACGAGTAATTTAATCACAAGCCATGACCCATACAAATTAGAAAAAACAAATTGTAAGGCACTGAAGCTTAGTAAACATAAAAGATTTGATAACGGTGACAGCACAACACAAAGGATAAGTGTGAAGTAGCGAGTAGGTGAAAGGGAAATTTACATTTAACAACTGAACGTAGACTCGACGGTTCAACGTTACAGAAAGAGGTCATTGCAATGGCAATTGATGCTTCGAGGAATAAGCGGTTATATATAACGGATTTTCCTTCATAACGGTTGCGACTTTACAGCTTTACAGATTAACATTAGTGTTATGCAGTTGAAAACGTGATAAATAAGGTACGTGAATTGAATTTTTATTATACTTTTTAAAGGTAGAAGATAGAGACGTAATTTTCTTTTCGTGTTATAAACTTATAACTTTATTCTGACACGCGAAGTGTAAGAACTCCTAATGTCTCTTCCGCCATTTTTAAATTGATACAATGTTTCTATTGTTGTATACCTTATCGATCCTTCGTAAAGTAATAAATTATAATCAAATTAAACTGTATTTTAGTAATTTTTATATGAGATTTAATATCCGAGTAGACTTTAAAATATATTTGCTTGTCTGAGATACATTCAATAAGGTTAAAAACAATTTTAGGTATTTAAAAATATTTTATTATTTAGAAGTATTTTAATTTAAAACTAGTATAAAATGTATCTAAGTTATAGATAAGATCTTCAGGCCTTCGGGCCTTTTGCAATTACAACTGTGGTGGCCTGGTAAAATTTAAAATGGTATAGATTTAATTTTGTTGTCACGACTTTGGAGTTAAAAAATTAGGTTTTTTTCTTCTTTTTTTCAATAAATACTATATATATATATATATATTCTATCTGGTAATTTTATATACTTTTGCATTGTCAGGGCCGGCTGAGAATTTTGTGGGCCTCATAAAAAGTTATCAATGGGACCCCGAAACACATGTAATGTTATACGAGTTTGAAGTAATCCCCGTGTTTTTAATTACATTTCCTGGGACGTTTTTGAATGCCCCTCGTATAAATTTGAAAGAATGGGGCTTCTCTAAACTTTAGGCCCTCCGTCTAAAGCCCTAAAACCGACGTCATTGTACTATATACCACGAGTCTTTTGAGTCCCTCTTATAAGTTCCCAATTATAAAAGAAACAAATTTTAAAAAAATAAATGATTACAGTTATTTTAAAATTTATTGCACTAATTTAAAATAGGGCATAACTAATTTGCATAAATGAATTATAATACTGTATATATGTTTTATTATATTTAACTAGTTTATAACAATGGCATACGACAATAAGTGTCTAGTAACGTATAAAATGCTTCATAAAAGTAAGCTCAATAACCTAAAAATGTTTTAAAAATGTAATATTATTGCTCATATATTAAGAATTAAAGCTGTAACACTAAAATAGGTCTCACATTATCCTTTAAAATACCCACTTTTTATAGTTAAAAATATATTGCAATAGATAAAAAAAAGTTACAAAAATTAATTTTAAGGATTTATAAATGAGAATTTATAGTATTTTTTTTTCTTTTGTACTCGCATTACCTTTTTTTTTATTTTATTTTTATTTCCCTGTGATATATAAATGGTTTATTTATTGAAAATTCCCAACAGTTCCTCTTTAAAATGCAGTCAGCGTATAAAGGGGATTTTTTAAGCTATTTTTTATAATGATATTTTAAGTTTATCTGAGTGATAGAAAATTTTAAAATTATCCTTAAAATAATACATTAAATGAGTTTATAATAATAAATAAAACAATACAATACCTTTAAAAATTATTACAATTTATACAATATTTATTATAAGTTTTATTTAACGTATAAAAGTTAATTTAAATTAAATAAAAATTAAAATTATTATAGTCTTAGGTAAGTCACAAAATATGTATATAAATATAAGGAAAATTAAATAAACCTTATATTTATATATAAGGGCAATTAAATGCATATTAAATACTTTCCTCTCACTCATACATGTTAACACACCTGACGATACGCGTGGCAAGTATGCTTCCCGTAGTACTATGTTTTCTACGGAGATACTTAAATCACTCTACAGAAAGAAATAAAAGTAATGATATATTTTCATAATTAGAAACTCATAAATTCACTCGAAAAATTTAATATATATACATATATAAGGGTGGATCAATAAATAACCAACCAAAAGCAGCAACACAACTGGTTAATCCGGCTGGTTATTTACTGAGCCACCCTTATATTTTATTTATAAATATATAAATTTATCATTAAATAGTCTAGTTAACGTGTAAGAATATTTAAATAGATGATTTTCTATACACATCTATCAAAAGCATTTATAAAAGTAAGGTAATTTTAATAATGTGTTGCACTCTAGCACAAACCAGGCTATATTATATAATTATAATTTACTAAATTAGCATTTTTATAAATAATATATGCTTCTCGTTAAGAATAGAAGCCGTAGGGTTAGTTATACAACATTTAAAACTATTTTAAAACGAAATTAAGTCACATATAAGTGTAAGAATTAATGACATATCATTATTTTTCTGTCAAGTTTTGTCTCATCTTACTGTCATTGTTGTTTGACATAAAGGAAAAGTAACGTGATGTTTAGATAACATAGTTTCTAAAAATAATATCTTTTTAATTTACACTATTCACAGACAAACAAAGAAACAATGAAAATGTGAAGAAGGAAATAATATTATTAAAAAAATATTTTCTTTAAATGTAATAATTTTAAGAGTTTTCATGCATTATGAAAACAGGACTGGTGAGTTAGCTTTAGTTTAGATAAATATATTTTATTAATTACAGTGTTCTGAATGTCTTTATATAACAACTTTGAGAAAATAACAAGAAGAATTCACATACTGTATATCGGTTGTTTACACTTAAAGCAATCAAGCAGCAAACGTTTTATGTAAGACACTGATGTTTAACACAGACTTGCACAACGTGGCCCTCTTTCTAAAACTAGAAGGCGATGAACAGTATGTTCAACGATCAATAGTAATTGATTCTGTGTGATGCTTCTCATATACAGTGTTATACTGTGTTTCAAAATTCCCAAATTTTCAACGTGTCCTCGATAAATCACACTTTATAAGAACCCACAAATAAAACTGCTTTTCAATTGTTTGCAGCGCTAAAGTGCATAGTAATGAATTATAGTGCTAAGTTTTTTTTTACGGAAATGCACTATTTAAATAGACCTTTCAGTGTACTGTACAGTACATACATTTGAACAGCCTACACTTCACGTAAATAATTATTAAGTAAGTTATAGTTATAACGGCTCTATATTTATTAAAAGTATTCTCATTATAACTAATTTTACAATACTCTAGGTCAATAATTTAGGCCTAGGATACTGTATTGTATTTAGAAAAGGTGTAAAAAATTATCTTGTAGCCTATTTTTGTATGCCATTAAAACTATAAATAAATGTGCTATAATTTAGGCTAATTGCTGTATAAAACAGCTTTATGACAATACTACTTTTTCCATATAAACGATTACTTAATTATTGAATAATAAAATTCAATTTAAATAGGTTATATATTAACCATTTTTTTAAATTAAAGACGAAACTGAAAGACTTCTTTATAACTATTGATACATACTTTTAAGTTGCTACTATAGAAAAATTTAAGTTATTATTTCCTCAAGCTTACTCACAGTACACTATAAATAATAAATTTAAATAGTTAAATAAATAAAAGAAAAATACAGGTAAAGTATCCTTATCGTATAAGAATAATAAAACTTAAAACACCTCTACAAAAGTTCCTTTATCAGTCGTACGCTGTAATGCATTGTTTTAGGTTGAAGTGAAGGAGAGGAAAAATTGATAATTGTTTAAAGAATTTAAAAAGCATCCCTATTAGTTTATAAGGAGACTGTTAAAACAAGAACTGTGCATTTAATCGAAACAGTATCAGTGATATAATGCTCATTACCATGCTTTGATACGATACTGACACTATCGAGTAATGGATTTAACAATGGTTCTTAAATGTATTTAACAGATTATTTATTATTATAATTAATTTAGTATATTTTTCTTTAACAGGACATTATTAAAATGAAGTACGACTGCGTTAACAGATTCATATCAGCAAAATTTCGAAAATTAGGATACTGTGTTGGGAGGCATCCTTTGTTATTCATTTTTGTACCAACGATCGTTGTTTGTTTGTTGTCCATTGGATTTACTAGACTCGTTTTAACAAACGATACGGAATATTTACTGTGTCCAACAAATGGAAGGTCGATTGACGACAGGAGAGTTGCGGAAACACTGTTCCCACCCGACGAAAATGATTTCGACATCATTAAAATGATGCGGTTTGGGAGGATGGGTATGATACTAATGGAAGCCAAAGATGGAGGTTCTATGCTAAGAGAAGATTATATTAGAGAAATTCGTGATATCGATAACGTCATACAAAACATTACTGTAGTTTCTTTAAACCACACTTTCATTTACAAGGACTTGTGCTTGAAGAGTGATAATAAATGTATCGATAATTTTGTGCTTTCGTTAGTAGGTAGGATTCACGATTTCAGAGCTAAGAAGATTCACATGAGGTAAGTATATTTTATTAATTAACAATATTAATTAACACAAAACACCTAAATCTTACTGAGAAGATGCTTATTAAACAGTTACGATCTTATTCTACAAGTCATCCTCAGGTGAAGGCCGTTGTTTGGAGGTTATTTTGTATATTAAATAAATGCCCCGTCTTTTAGAGGATGCTCGTATTTATTTTTATAAATTATTTTAATCAAATAAATTAACTTTTATTTATTTTAAAAGTAAATAAGATATTTTATTTAAGATTCAATTTTTTATTTAAATGAGGAAACGAACTTGGAATAATAACAACTAGGAAAAAGAATTTTATGCAGGTCGCCGTTACGGTTCATTCAAATAAAAGTCGTAATAGAGTAATCTTTGTAACAGGTAAATGCATTTATGACGTAAATGAACAAGGATGTTTAGCTACGCGCATTGTTTTATTATATATTGTTCTGTTTGCTCGTAACGTATCGGTCTGTAAGACTATAAAATTTTTATGTAATTTCTTGACCTTGGTAAATGACATTTTATATCTTATTTCCTTTTATCTAGTCAGAAAGAATTGCTGAAAATAGAAATCTCTTATTGTTTTCTTTTTATATATAAGTTATTAATATATTATTTCTATTTAAATAAATAAATATATAAATTTTCTTCCTGTAAAGTCATATATGGAAAGCTTACAAGACTAACTATATACGAAATTTCGGTTTGGACCGGAAGTCACGTGATTTTGTTTAATTAAGAGATGATTAAAAATTGCAGCACGGTGTTGTGACGATGTCACAATAATCTCTCGTTAATAATATATTAATTAACAGTCGCATTTATTTACATATTCACGTTTAATTTACTGAAGCGAGTTTAAACAAATCTTATTATTTTCTTAATTAATTTTCTAGAATAAATTGTAAACAGTTTTATAATTCATGTTTATGTAGAGTTTTAATATAAAAACTAGAAATAGAATAAAAACTGGACACTACGAGGCGCTTTCGATGCTCGCAATGAGGGCGCTCCATATTCGGTGCAAGAGCGCCACCTGGAAAATTCCTGGGAGTTTTCCGGATTCGATCCAAGATCTCCCAGAGCGATAGGCTGACTTTTTAATCGTTTCGGCCATTCTATTAGTGAAATTTTATTAATTATTAACTATTTTGTCTTATTTTCTTAGAATAAAAATTTTAACGTTTTATTCTTCTATACAATGAAAATAAATAGCAAAAATGATTTTTTTTTATAAATAGAAAAGTATTATAAAAATGTATTTAAAGTTAGAAGATTTAATGAAACAATGTTATATTATTTATATACGTTAATATTGTATATATTTCTAGATTTTTTTATTTTGAAATTATTGCGACGAAAACGCGATATGAACATTTAATTTCCATTAAGTGAATTTTTTATATATAATAAATTAATTAACATTAGTCACGGTAACTGAAACTAATGACATGAACTGAATAAATGAAAACTTTCACCTTAATCGGTTCAGCCATTCCTTTAAATATATGTATAAATATATATATATTTGTCACATGATACTCGAACAGACAGACATGAATTCAATTAGCGTATGTTATGTGAATGTAATAATATTATAATAGGGTCAAAAATAAACCAAACTTTTTACACAGGTTTTACCGTATAACATAGAAATTCTTACTTTACAATAGTTCAGATTAAGTTTTTTTTTTTACCTGCAGCACATATAATACTACTGCTAGTATTATGTCAGTCCTGAAAGCCAGTTTTACTTTCCCGGCTCTATTATATATAACAGAGGAAAAGTATTGTAATCGGTCAAAAAATGATCCCTTAAGATTTTTACATTTTAGGAGATATGGGCCCTTAAAACGTCGAGAAATAAACAAATTCAGGGGGTTTTCCAATATGTATGGATGTTAGTGTAGGTGAGTTCATGTGTGAAGCACGATTTTGTTCACTCACTTTAAAGCTTAATAACTCATGCCTTTTGTCGAAAATTTCTGAAATTTTATAGGGATGTTTGAGTATTAGGAGATTGATGATATTAAATTTCGGTAGTTAAAGGTCGAGAGAGTGAGGAGACAGAGAGGGGTCGTGTGTCATATCTTGAGTAGGGTCGGACATTAATCATCAAAATTTAATAGTTCAGTCTCCCTAATAACAAACCTCCCTGCAAAATTTTAGAAAATTTCGATAAAAGACACAGGAGTTATTAAGCTTCAAAGAGAGTGAACAAAATCGTGCCCCCACACATACACATTAACATCCATATATACAGGAAAAAACCCCAAATGTTTTACATTTCTCGGTGTTTCAAAGTGCCCTAAGACGAAAAATAAAAATCTTGGGTGGTCATATATCGACTGGAAGCCATACTTTCTCTCTGTTATACAAAACAGTGCCGGGAAAGTAATTACTCTATATTATCGTTGTTTTATTTATAATTTTCGATTTTTCTTAATTTCAGTTTCCCTTACGATACAACTGTGGAATCAAACAAAGTCAGCTTTCCTGTAATTAATTTCGGCGGAGTTACTACTGACGAAAAAAATCACATAAAAGAAGCCAAAGCCATCAGATTAATGTACTTATTGAAGTATACTTCGGATCGATGGAACAAAATATCATTAAAATGGGAAAACGAATTTTTAAAAACCGTCTCTGATTTAAAATCCGAACGTTTTAATTTCTATAAATTCGTTGGGAGTACATTCGATAGCGAATTTCATAAAAATACCGAAATGATCTTACCATTAATCTTCTTTGTTGCACCATTAATGGCCGCTTTTGCTGTAGTTACATCAATGACTATGGATTGGGTTACCAGCAAACCGTGGATAGGAGTTGCCGGTTGTGTGTGTCCTACTGTTGCTGTCATTGGTGCTTTTGGCTTGCTTCTTCTATGTGGAGCAGAATACATAGATTTAAATATATCAATTCCATTTTTACTACTCGGTATGGATTTTTATATTATTTTCTTAGAATAATTGAGAAGTGTATTTTTTATTTTAAAATTTGTATATTTACAGGTATAGGTCTGGATGATTCATTTGTACTACTTGCGGCTTGGAGACGAACTGATCCTAACGATAGAGTAGAGAAAAGGATAAGTGATGCTTACTCCGAAGCTGCCATTTCCATTACTATAACATCATTGACAAATGTTGTATCGTTTTCAATTGGCATGACAACTCCTTACAAAGTTGTACAAATTTATTCACTGTATGCTTCGATATCTGTGCTTTTCGATTATGTTTTTCAAGTTACTCTCTTTGGTGGAATCTTAGCACTTAGCGGGTTCAGAGAGAAGAATAAACTCCATTCTTTATTTTGCATAGGTGTGAATCCAATGAAGACATACAGTGAGTATTATATTACTTTCATACATTGTGTAATAATTTCTTTATTATTTAATGCTCAGAGACATTGTGAAAATAAGTGTCATTTGTTAGTCGTAAAAGTTCGAATTTTCATTATTCTTTAAAGGTTAAGTGTAATATATGAAGTTAATCATTGTTGGTCTAAAACTCTAGCAAAAGGACAATACAAGCCTTTTTCCGTGGCTCTTAAAATACACTAAACACAGAACAAAACTGCATTGTATTGCCTACATGACAAAACTGCGATTTTATACTTGTACAGTTTTGTCCTGTAGGCAATAGAAAATAAAGTACAGTACATACAGTAAAACTTGTGTAAACCGGAATCGCGTGGTATTGAATATTTTTTTCGTTTACTCAAATTTTCTTTTTATTCAGGTTCCATTTGGACAGGTTTTCTGTATGCCTCAAAAATTCTAATAGTTACTAGTCATTTATTTATTGAAACAATATATATATATATTGTTGCAATAAATAAATGACTAGTACCTATATATATATATATATATACATACACACACACGCGCATGCCAAAAAATAAGCATAACCGTTACTTTGGCCTATATCTAAAGAAGTGCTGATCAAAATAGCGTGAAACTGTACTTGCAAGCAGAACATTATATTCTTTATGAGACAAAACAATTGAAAAGCAAAAAATTTAATCTAAATTAAGTCAAACGAAAAAATGCAAAAAAACTATGAAACATTGTTGTAAATCATTTTGCACAGAAAATGATTAATATGGCGTGGGGTGCCTCCTAGAAGCACAGAACATTGCTCATTTTGAGGTTATCTTTATGCACGATGACATTATTGCGTACGAAGATAACATCTGCACTCATAACAGCTCGGAAAAGTCTCACGCGAGGTTCCCATAACATCGTCTTTGTATCTTTTTACAGTAATGGCACCTTTTGCAAAAACGTGAAGCGCTTCACGACATGATACCACCACCCTGATCTTTTTCCACGATGTTCATGAGATTGTGCAGTGTTCCCCGCTTTATCCGGATAAAGCGGGGAATCTTGTAGAGTCCCGCGAAAATTATTTTGTAGACTTTACCCGAATTTTTTCTTATCTATGGAATGGAATATTGTACTTACTTTTTGGACACGTCTTACAAGTCTTAGAAAGAAAAGACTTACAATCGATTGTATGGATATTAACCGAAATATATCTTGTTTATATCAATTAGCCTATGATAAAACTGGTTTCCTTATACGTTGTTTCGTTTAACGTTGCAGTTTCCAAGAGCCGATCGATGACGTTAAGAGAGGACTTCACGCTGTATATCTCTGCATTCTCTTGCTTAATTGAATACTATCTGTGTGTGCCCTGCGTTGCTCGAAATTTTGGGGAATGAAGGATGGTGAAGTTTCTTGGGAGAGGGTCTTAGTAACTAAAATATACAATTGTTGACAAATATTTATAATAATGAAACTTCAAAACACAAAAAATTACTCGGATTTAAGTTAAGAGGGGTGAGCTTTAGGAGTGGTTGGGGTAAGGACCTCCTCCACACAATATCTTTTACAGGTTTTCAAAGAATATTCATGAAAAATTTGGTGAGGATACGTTAAATGACATGGAACCCATTGCCTAACAAATATATATACAAAGTCAAAATATGTTCTGTACGTACGTACTGTACAGTGTATATTTCTAACTTTCTAAATATAGCACGTATTTGTTTTCTTTCACTGCTAAAGTTATTCCAAATTATTTATTTTTCACTTATCAGTTCGTTTTAAAATTTCAACTACGAATAATTATTTTACATCTGTTATATTTCAAGTTTTATCTTAAATTTACCACATTCCGTACAGACCTTATAGAAATGCCCAATTGAAATAAGAGGTGAAATATTATTTACGACGATTGTAATAGTGTCTGGAATAAAATGAGTGTTCTAGAATAACGATTGCTATATTTGCGACCAAAAAAAATCTTTGGCACTTCCTGACCATGTTTCTTTCCTCGTCTATTTTCGTTTGTAACTTAATTAAATAAAGAAAAAATCCAAATACTTTATATAAAAATACTTTTACATACCCTTTTTTTTTTAATTCATTTTCATAATTTTCAGCTAGTTTTAGTTTTAACAAATAGAGTGATTGAGCTGTATAAAAGTCACACCAGAATATAAAACAGCGAATTACATCACCGTTTAAAATAATTTAAAAACTTGTCTTCCTCTTAAAAAATTTACATTTATCCCCTTAATTATATTGAAAAATAATATATTTTCTATCTTTCGAATCTTGTGATAATTTATATATAATTATCTGTTATTTCTCTCTATACTGACGTTTTTCATCCATCGTTCTTCTTTAAAATGTATCACGCGCTTATTATAATAGGAAGTAATCTTAGTATATAATGTCAATAACATTTATACAAGCGTGCAGAGTTATTACATTTGCTATTAGATAAAAAAATCTGTTCAGATGCACTTTTATAGTGATACATGATCTTCTCTATCTCCCCATCCCCTCGACCTTTTACCACTAAAATTTAATAGAATCAATCCCCCTAATATGTAAACCTCCATGCAAAATTTCAGAAATCTTTGACAAAAGAAACAGGTGTTATTAGATTTCAAATTTGCTAAGATTCATTGCATTTCAGTGCCGAAACAAATAGCAATTAACATTTATATAGAACATAATTTAAACTGAATTTATTTAATTATTCATTAAATAATTATTAACTGAATATATTTTCTTACAGAAAATGCCTTGCATCGTTTCTTACACGTTGGCCTGATAAAGGAAAACGCAAATCTCGAACAGAGTAATATATTTTTAAAAGTTTATCGAGATTTTATTGGTAAAGCTCTTACTTTTCCAGCTGTTAAAATAATTACTATAATGGCATTTGTGATGTACCTCAGCGGAGGAATTTATTGCTTACGATTTCTCAAACAAGGTTTCGATTACAGGAATGCAATATCTATAAATTCCTATGGATATGATTTTATCACAAAACATTACGAATATTTCGTACAGTATCCTCACGGAGTACAGATTATCATAAATAAAACTTTAGATTATTCTGATCCTCAAGTACAAAAGGACGTTTTGGGAATTGTCGATAAGTTTGCAAATGCCCCTCACATGGCTGGAACGAGTTTGGAAGATTCGTGGCTAAAATACTACTTGGCATCGTTAAATGATACGAAATTTTGGTTTTCCTACAGGGGTTATGATATGAACAAATCGGAAGATTTTATTAAAGGCTTTATTAATGTTTTCCTTAAGTTGCCTTACTATAGAAGATACAGGAACGATGTAGTTTTTAATAAGAATATGACACAAATTGTAGCTACTAGATTTCTAGTTGCAACTAAAGACATTAACGATTTCGATTTAGAACGTCAGATGTTATCCAAACTGTGGGAAATTGCCGAATCTTGTAAGTATCCGGTTCATGTCCATAACTACTGGTTCGTGATTCTAAATCAGCATATCAAAATCAAAGAAAGTTCAATCCAGGCGATATTGATCGCTTCGTTAACGGTTACTGTTATATTCTTCTTCTTTATACCTCATATCATATGTACAATATGCGTGGCTCTGTCCATAGCTTCCATATTAATTGGTGTAATCGGTTATATGTCATTGTTAGGTGTACAATTGGATACAGTGGCTATGTTGATCCTAATTATGGCAACTGGACTATCGGTAGATTACGCTGCTCATATTTCTACGGCATACGTTATATCGAAAAACAAAATCCCAAACGAGAAGATTATAAGATCGTTAGAGGTTGCTGGGCATCCAATATTTCAAGGTTGTATTACTTCTGTAGTAGCGGTAGCCATTTTTGGTCTAGCACCATCGCAAGCATTCGTTATACTGTTTAAAATTATATCTTTGACAATGATATTTGCATTTTTTCACGGAATATTTTTCTTGCCTGTAATGTTGAATGCGTTCGACACGATTGTTTTATTCTTCTGTGAAAAATTTTCAAGATCGAAGGGAACAGAAAATAACATTGGGAATAAAGATATTAATGTTTCGCTTATGAATGGAATAAACAGTACCGAAACAGAAAATTAAACAATTATGATAATACAATATATATAGTTACTGAAAAATTAGTGCAAGGAAAACTTCGTATTGTATTTTATAGGTTAATATATCGAAAAAAAAAACTGTTTTTATTCCTAAAAATTAGTAGTAATATATAATAAATGTTTCGTTTGAATGCCGAATAGCTGGTGTCTGTCTGCTGCTCTGGGGAGTCAGGATTCGAGTGCTAGTCGGGAATTTCTGGCAATTTTTAGCGGTATAATACGCCAGATCTCATCTATCATCACCCAGCCTTATTATGGGCAGGATAAATCCATGATGGGTATGGTTAAAAGATCCTCTAAGTATATGCAAAGAGGAAGTCAAAAGTTGAAAATATTTCATTTATCATTATGGATAATTTTAAATATATTAGCAGGCATATGGTGATATCACGCGCTATATATACGTATACATAATAATATAGTCTGTATTAAATTCCTTTTATGCTTCAATGTGTCATTTTTCG
The DNA here is from genome assembly GCF_000671375.1 of Centruroides sculpturatus. Classification (NCBI taxonomy): domain Eukaryota; kingdom Metazoa; phylum Arthropoda; class Arachnida; order Scorpiones; family Buthidae; genus Centruroides; species Centruroides sculpturatus. The sequence continues at coordinate 102,009 of NW_019385086.1, forward strand.
TTACTCTTAAATAATTACAAAAATCGTTAGCAATGTACAAGAATCGTCCATAAGTTACGTAAGGCTTTTCTATACTTTTCATTTAACATCTCACTTTCTTATAACGCTTTATAACGCATCGCACATACCCATTCTCAAAATTATGTAATGTTTATCCTTGATAAAGTTTTTAAAAAATTGTACTAAGGAATAATACACAGCACGGAGTATTGGACATTACATTATTTTATTACGTACAACGATTCACTATGAAACTTCGGAAACCAAAAGGACTGATTATGTTACTCAAGGGTTAAAATCCTATTATTTCTATTTAACATTTATGTAAACACCCCAACTCTTTGTAACGCATCGTACCAATTATTTTCATACCAACCTACATCTGCGTTACGTAATTTATAGACAGCTATTGTATTAAAATTGTTGACTGAGAGTCGACACAGTATAGAGAAACTATTATAGATGGTATTGTAATCCATAATTCATAATTTCGTCTTAAATTCTATCGAGGATTTGTGTTGAACCCAACGTTTATTAAAGATTGGTTAAACACTGCAATTATGTACTATAGTATATTGCAGGGGTGGCAAAACTTTATCAATACAGGAGCCCGTCATAAATATACGAGAGCCACATCTTGTATTTATATTAACGGTATATATTGTTAAAATATTATAGTCAACACTAAGGACCGGATTTGTATGCACACGCATGCTTCTTCCTTAAATGCTATGATATCAAAACCTCAATATAAATGTTATTTGAGTTTTGTGACGTTAAATTTTCGAATTTCTGATGTCACCTATTGTCGCGTGTTTATATCTCCATCTAAAAAGTGTGATGTAATACACGTTTTTAAGATTTTCTCTCAGAAGTACGTATGCATTTCAGTCTTTAAATTTAAGTGTATAACTCTTATTAGTCTAATACACTTTTAACATGTATCATGCATATTTGAAGCATTTTACATGCATATAGCAGTGCATATATCTGGCATTTAAATGCAAAATGAGTGAGCCAAAGAGGAGCAAAATCTATGATTTGTTCGACGGAAAAAAATAAATTTCGTTTTTGTTATGGTAAAAAATGAATAGTGTCATTTAATTTACGTTTTAGTGTAGGCCTATTTACCAAAAATAAAATCATCTAGAATGTTAATTAATTACTGTACAATATATAAGTATAGTGGTGCCTCGTACTTAATCCGTTCCAGGTGCACGTCCGTTAAGTGAAAAGTCTGTTATACGAAACGCATTTTTCCATAGAAATACATGTTAAAACATATAATTCGTTCCACAGTATAAAATAACCGTACTGTACCATAAAAAAAATGAAAATGGAGCATTCACCAATTATGCCGGGTAGTCAGATGATGTGAGGAGGTGGAGGAACACTTTTTTCACACATTCATACAGATACAGACTTTTTACACATTGCAGCAGGTCTCTTTTTATTGTTTTTTAATCGGAGTCAGATTCAAGAGAGGCTACCGGAGTTTGCAGGGTCATCTCTTGTTCCATCCTTTGTTTTTATTTGTTTTTTGGCAGTTTGCTTCTTGAAAAACATGTTCCAAGGTGGTCTGTTTCGCTCTCTTCTTCAACATCTGTCGGAAATGACGGGCAAGGGTGTCATTGTAGAGATCATTGATCCTGTTGGCCTCAGCTCTGTTTGGATAATGAGTGTTGGTAAACTCCTGAACCTCTCCCCATTTGACAAGGAAGTTTTTGTCAACTTTCACTCCTTCTGACGATTTCTTACTTTATTTAAATTGAAATCACCGTTCTGTTTTTTTTAGAAACCATGATTTGCACAACACTTGAATAAATGTAAATACCCTGCACTGAGGTGATGTACGTAATAAACAAGGGAAGAAGCCGAATCCCAACGAGAGCTACGTACTTCAGATATACTAATATTATATTCTAATAATACTAACATATTATAAAAATAGCAGATTGTCATTAGCAACGGCAAAAGAAGGGAAACATCATTCGCACTTGTTCGCAGAAAGTCCGTTGTTCGCCTCACGTAACTGCCGAACGGAAAGTCCATTATTTGAGGCGTACGTTATACGAGGCACCACTGTATATGTTTTTCAGCATAATTTTATAAAAATGGATTATTAAGCTTTTATAGAAGAACAATGTAGACAATTAGTGCTTTTGGCTGGTGAAACTCGATCACACCCTGTTATAAGTTGGCCAGAGCTGTTATAAATAATGTATACGATAAAAAACCTATTCTGTATAAGTGTTAAAAATTAAATAAAGTTTTAAGCATTGTTATTCTTTAGAAAGCATGCCACAGATCTTTCTTTAAAAGTAACCCCCTAATATATTTACCCTATTCCTAATTACAAATCATTTCTTTATAACTACAGCCTTGGAAATTCGGGTTTTGGAAAATACACAAACGGTACACGAAAATACACAAACACACAAATGGTTCGATGTATACAATACATCGAAACTGCTTAACTTGTACACATTTATTTTAGTTGTATACGAAAAAAACCCCAAATTATTTTGCATTTTTCGATGTTTCAATCTCCCCGAATCGACAAATGTAAAAATCTTGGAGGGAATCATTTTTTGACCGATCGCCAGAGCTTCAGTTCTGTTATATATAACAGAGGGAAGTTTATATGGAGTTTATATGGGAAACTCGCCCCTATTTAGATTAAAATCGTGTAGAAAACCCAGAAAACTTCACATGGACATCTTGTTGGCCAGGCGCGAACCATCTACCAACTACCAACGTTCAGTAGTTGGTAGTTGGTAACTCAGCCATTGATGGGCGCCTGCTTACTCAGCCCCGAAGACCCGGGATTGAATACGCTGAGGATTCATTTGTCGAAAATTTTTGATATTTTGCAGGGAGGTTTATGCATTAGGGGGAGGTTGATGCTATTAAATTTTGGTGGTTAAAGGTCGAGGGGATCATGTGTCATATCTCGAGCGGTGTCAGATCTAATGAATATTTTACACGTTGTATTTAAACTTTTTCAAAATAAAACTCATCTCAAAATTAAAAGTTTTTCCATTTTATAATAATAAACAATATAATAAGTTTTTAAAATAAAATTTCAACAGATGGCGCCACCACAATTTTAAATTTTTAAAAATTGGTTTGAAGCAGTTCAGTTATAGATGTAGCAGTATGTGAAAGTGCGTCAACGCGCATAAAAACATGGCTGATTTATCTAAATCATTATTAATATCAGATTCTTCTTCTTCTTCGTCTCATATAAAAGTTATAATCTATCGACATTGTCCACCTTGAACTGCTCCAGATAACATGTCTGGCTTTGATGTTGTTACATAGCCATTAGCGGCTCCTATTGGCATATATTGTAACTATTTTTTACTTCATAAATGTCTATCCCATCACTACACCTACAAAACTTTACAATTACAAGACTAATGTATGCCATTCTACAGGGGGACAAAATAATTACAATTTACAGTAATTATGATTACTTTTTTTATTCACCCTGTTTGAAGCTTAATAACTCCTGTGCTTTTTGTCGAAAATTTTTGGAATTTTGCATGGAGGTTTGCTTATTAGAGGGAATTAATGTTGTTAAATTTTGGTGGTTAAAGGTCGAGGGGATCATGTGTCATATTCTATTATATATAACAGAGGAAAAGTATTGTAATCGGTCAAAAAATGATCCCTTAAGATTTTTACATTTTAGGAGATATGGGCCCTTAAAACGTCGAGAAATAAACAAATTCAGGGGGTTTTCCAATATGTATGGATGTTAGTGTAGGTGAGTTCATGTNAGGGGTTGGGGAGATAAAAGAGGGTCGAACTTAATGACGACTTGACTCTTCTTATTTGAAGTTTGACAATTATTAATGAGGAAGGGGATACTTCGTTAAAAGTCTTCACTATAACAATAAACCTTTCTAAACAATACTTTTTTTCTTGTTTATCTAAAGACGGATTTGACTGTATTTACGTTTTAAGTGGAAAAAATATAAAAGTACTAGCTGTTACTTGTGACTTCGTCCGCGGAAGTTTTGCAAGCAAACCCCATTTACATTCAATATTTCAATAACCATAGTAATGTTATATAACATCTACCGCTGAAGAGAATTGCCAAGAATCAAACGAACTATTTTCAATTTGATCAATTTTCTGGAACGTTTACAATCGTTCTATAATCGAAGCAATATGCAATAACAACTTCGAATTTAAAATGGTTCGAACATTTTTAAAATTGAAATAGATAAAAATATTTTATAACAATGTCTGAAATGTTATCAATTTAATACACCTAAGTACTCAATGAAGACGGAATGTAGTTGAAAAAAAAATCGCATCTAAAATAGTACAGTAGAAGCCGTTTTTCCGGTTAAGTCTTAATCCTCCCCCCGCAGGGGAATTTCGAAAAATCCCTTCTTAGTGTGCGTTTTCATGACGTACCCTAACTGTGTACCAAATTTCATCTCTAGGTTCAGCGGTTTGCTCTGGGCGATGATGAATCAGTCATTCAGTTAGTCAGTCAGGACAAGTAATTTTATATATTTAGATAAATAAAAAGTACGTATTTTTCCAGTTTTTGTTACGTTAATATCTGTACTTTGTCAATGTAATTAGAAGTAATTGGTGGTTTTTATGAGGTTTATATTATATACATAAACAGAAAATCCTGTTTCAGATGATTCAAATACAAATCCTTTTGTTTCATATACTGTAATTGAGAAAATAATTGATGGGATAAGGTAACGTACATATTACATCACTCCGACCTCACTGGTCGTGTCAATATCCATGTTTTATATCCTAATATTATTGTATTCTGATTAATTCTCTAAATAAAAAGTTTTTGAAATCTAGTAAGAGAAGGAGTTCCTCCTGGGTCGTCTTTCTACAGAAAACTGGATCTATCAGGTAACCAAAAAAGTTCTGTCGTTTTTTGTCGAAAGAAAACAAATATAAAAATGTATAGGAAATAACACAATTTATTCATCAAAATAACCACCCTCATATTCAATAACCTTTTCCCAATGGGAAACAAGCTTATAAATTACATTTTTATAAAAGTCCTGATCTTTAGAGTTGAAAAACTTCTCTAACTCCGTTTCTATAACCTCTCTATTTCTGAACTGTCGATTTCGCAGATGATTATCTAGGCTTAAAAATAGGTGATAGTCAGAAGGGCTAATGTCAGGGAAATAAGGAGGGTGCAAAAGAGGTTCCCATCTAAGGGTCTGAATTGTATCAGAGGTCACACGCGCAACATGATGTCTTTAGCATTATCGTGTTGGAAAAGAACGCCTTTACAGTTTACTAAAGCTGGCTGTTTTTTTCAAAAGTGATTGGTGAACTCGATGGAGTTGGTCAGTGTAGATGTTAGCAGTAATAGTCTGGCCAGATGGTATAAGTTTATAGTGAACAATTCCATTTGCAGTCCACCATATGCACAATATTGGCAGGTGTCAATTGATGAGGTATCCATTTGCTGAGCTTGTAAACTTTTCCAAGACTATGCAAATGTAAACCTTACAGAGAACTTTTGTGCTAATATCTGACAAGTTTGAGCGGAATCTTCTTCAATTGCAGCCTGTAATTCATGATTATTAATGACATATGGCCGCCCTTCTCATGGCGCATCTTTAAGCGACTCATCACCGGAAGAAAATTTTCTAAACCACCTTTGGGTGGTGCGAGTGCTGATAGAACCTTGTCCGAAAACCTGGCATATTTTTTGAGCCATTTGCACGGCATTTTTTCCAAGTTTAAACTTATACAACATACAAGCACGAATTATAGAGTTTGGAGTACTCATCTTCAGGTCAATTTTTATAATATTAAGAGATAACCTTTCCGCTTCTCTTTATATAAGATGAGTCAGCATTAAATCTTGATTAACATATTGCTGGAATTTTAGAGACATCTATTGTGTATTGCATTTAACATTCTTTAAACTTTGTAGTTTCACAAAAAACGACAGAACTTTTTTGGTTACCTAATATTTTAAAACTTCATATAGCCACTCCATAATCTATTTAGTATTTTATTCCCTTGGCAACTGGTGAGCGTAAAGAAACTCTTATAGCACAGCTCTCAGGCAAATTTGAATTAGGGGACTCGTGTACAGTATTGACGTCAGACATTTTTCTTCTGTAAAATTGTTTTGACAAGATATTTTCTTATAAAAGATTGGTTCGAGGCTTCTTGTAGGTGGGGCCACAAGTAATTGTATTTTTTATCCGCGGGATAACACCCTATTGTTTATGCTCACCATTTTCTACACAAGAGAATAAGGAAAGTGTGTTAGTGTAGGGAATAATAACTGTGATTTTTATTACTCATACTTCGAGAAAAACTTTTATTATTTTTATTTAAATAATAAAAATACCAAAATATTTTACAGTGAATTCATTTATATTGTTTAATTAATTATAATCGAATTCTATTATCCGAATCGAACATTTTCATTAACGTCAACGACTTCCTGGTGACTCACATTAAAGTCATTATACTTAAGGAAGTTCACGTTAAATTGTTGTTATGTTTCTCTACAAGGTTGAAGTTATATATAATAATAAATAAAAAGCGAAAATAGTTATGACATAATTTAGTACCGTATTTTAAAAAATTAATAATGTATGATGCAATTTATCGTAAATGTCGAGTGTCAACTTCATAGAAATTCTGGCATCAGCTTTATGCAAAAGTATTCTAAACTTCAAATTCTGTGCATTTAAAATTGAGATTATAATATTTTAAAATGTTTAATTAGGTATAAAATTAATTGGACTGCAATTTGAAAATTTCATGCCTATACTGATAAATTAACGATAAAATGACACAGATGTATTGTATCCAAAGATTTATCACTCGACTGTTCCACTTTCATCTGGTATAAAGTGGTAATTATTGTTTCTCTTTATGTTGGACATACTCCAGAGGTGGGCAAACACTTCCTCAGTTGCCACACCAATTTCCGGACCTAACTCCATGTAACTTTGTTCTTGTGGGGGATACTTTCAAGAAAGCTTACCCACTCTAATGCTTTAATTCTCAGGGTTCTTCAGAAAAGGATCATTTGTATTGTGAAGGCTATCACATTAAACATGCTCGATCTAGTCTGACAGGAATTCAACAACCAATTGGATGACCAAAGGTGCTTACGTAGAGGGTCTGAGTGGCGCACATCACACTTAAACAGTTGAATTTCCGATTAAGACATGCAATGATTGTAGAGGAGAAGGTGGTATTATGGAACCCCAATTACATTTTAGTGAATTGTAAACAAGGTATCATAACTACACCCACATTTTTTGTGCAAAAAGTACTGGTAACTAGTAAACTAAATGTTCCTAATTGGATTTTTCGCTAGTGTAACTATAAGTATGGTTTTTGAAGGCTTTTGTACAAAAAGTCAGAAAGTAGGCTTAGAGAAAATCGGGTGGTAATATGGAACCTTACTGTATATTTTCAAAAAAATGCTTTAATGTAGCCAAAAACAAATAGGAAAGGACAAAAAATGTTAAATAATTACAAAATTATTTACTCCAATGTATTTTATCGCAAAAATGCTTTTATAATAGAAAAATATGACCTCCATCAACAATATATATTCCAGCAGCTCTTTTTCGATATTCTCAGGAAGAATTGGCTTTCTACCTAGTGTCTTTTTCACAAATTGCTCTGGAGGAATGTCTGCTTGCAAATAGAAAGTTCGGAGGAGTTGAGTTCCATATTACTGTAAAAGCACCAATGGGGTCCGTATTTCACGCATCGCCATCTCGAATTAACTTATGTCTGTCAAGACCAAAATTTAAAAAACGTGAACATCACACAGATTAATATGTACCCCTAAGTCTCTGGAACGGAATACATGCACCAGTGAACCTACAACTACACGATTTATATTTTAAAAATAATTAAATTCACTTAGCATTCAAAACTTGCGAATTTTGAAAAAAACAAATTTGCTGATTAAATACGGACAACTGTTTAACTGAAGTAAAACGGGTTTTCCCCTTGCTATGGATGTCTGCCTAGTTCAGTTCAGCCACATTCCGATACAGTTCGCCTTTATTATCAGTTCGAAATGGGGTGGTTCCATAATACCTGCAGTGTTCCATAATACCACCTTCTCCTCTATAAGATAAAGAATAAAACAAATACATGTCTGTGGAACTTCAATTTTCGGGAATACCCTGTACAATGGAAACTGTGTAGAGATATCAGAGATAGAATACACATTGTTAGAAATTGTAAAAAAAAAAGAATTTTTAATTTAAAATATTTAACTTATATAAATCAATAAATGTTCGAATAGTACACTGACCTCATTTCAACAATATCAAAAAATCAAAATTAATAACAAATATTTTCTCGTTCGTGTATGGACACAATCCAATGCATACGTGACTTTTAAACTTGTATACAAAGCTACAGAATTTTATCTGTCTAGTTTGAACATGCAACTATTCAAATGCCATCTCGCATTTTGCTATATTTAGTAAATATTTTGTAGGAGAGCATAGAAATTAATTCAGTTTCCTCATTCTTAGATTAGTAAATAAATTCGTCATTTCGTCAGTTTTTCGGTATGTTGACTTATTTATAATTGAATGTTTACAAAGAATTTTTTAAATTTTAATTCCTTATTACACAGAAGTTATAGCTTCATAGGGCATAGGCGAATTTGAATTAGGAGACCCGCGTATAGTGCTGACTTCAGACATTTTTCTTCGAGAGAATATTTTGTGGGAATATTTTCTTATAAAACATTGTTTTGGGGACTTCCTGTTGGTGTGGGCTTCAGGCAATTGCTCTTTTTGTACGTAGGATAATGTGCCACTGGAAATTGCAACGTTTAAAAGTTATTTGAAAGGTTTCTGTCAAGAGATAAACTTTCAAGTGACAAATCGTAAATAATTAATGCCTTAATCAACTCCAGAGCAATATGCAGAATTTCAAGAATCATTTTATGGGCGATATCTCGAATATGTCGGACCATGTTCTTTAAATTCGTCGCCATTGTTGTGGGCACCATACGATTTACGATTTTGTGTTAAAATTATATAAAACAAAGTTCTGTTCTCTTCTGTTTTGTTTGGAATAAAAACATTATAATGCTTTATTAAATTAACATTTGTCTGTGGGTACTAAAAGGGTACTGCGTCATCCTGAGACTTGTAATTCTTCAATAACGAACTTATATTTTTTCATAAGATATTTCCCAGATGAAACGTTTCATCACATCTCTCATACAGAAGAAATGTCTACACATGGATTCGATCAGGCTCACAGTGGATGAGCGGTCGGGTGGTGAGGGACGGAGCCTAACGTATCTGGGACATACCCCAAAAGTTTCTGTAATTGTTCACACAGAAAACTTTCTATTTCACTAAAAAAATTAACCTAGGAATTATTAAATGCACAACACTTGATCACTCGATGTACCTCCAATATAAACGAATTTCTGGATTATCCAAAACTTCGTTTATCAGAATGACCCATCAAGTTCGGATAATCGAGTGGTTTTTATTACTTTATATGGATATATTTCAAATGCTTGCGTGTGTAAAGTCATCTTGTTAATCTCAATTTTCCATATGACCAGGTACTGTAATTCTTAAATCGTTTGCGGTATGTTTAACAAGATTAAGGAAATTTTCAATACATAATTCATATAAGAACATATTTGCATTTTCTTTCCTGTTGCATAAATAGATACAATTTTAAAAAGTAGATCAATAATATATAAAATACTTAGTATTTTTTCAGCCTTTGTTACTTAGAAAAAATAATCAGGAAAAAGCAGATTGATTTATTTAATAAATTATTTTGCTTCCTTCTTATCTTTTTAAGTATGCGAGCTCATTATAATTTTAAAATATTTTAAAACAGAACACTGTAGACAATGCGTGCGATAAATGTATAATTTACATTAAAAAAACATATAAATTACATTATGATTATCGTATTTTCCGGCGTATAAGACACATTTCGTCCCCACGGTTGAAAATGGGATGAGTCTTATATACCGACAGATACGTTATATCATTTCTTCAACTTTATATATGTGGCTATTCCACAAAATTATCTACATTTTTGTATTAATTGTCGGAGGTATATGGAACAAACAGTAAATTTTAAGTGCAGAATCGTATGCCAATACAAAAGAACGAAATAAAACTGAAGGGAAACGTGCTCACTGGTGGCTTAGTAGATAAAAACACTGGACACTAAAGAACTAGGAATAACTCCTTACAAATGAATTGGTCACGTGGATTTTTCCGGTATTTTATTACGTGTGTAATGTGTAAATAGAGCCAAGTTTTTCATAGAAAGATCTCTAGAGAGGCATTCCCATTGACAGATTGCCCATGTGGTACATTGCAGTATACCATCGAACCAAACCATTCGCGATATCGTCATTGTATTGTGCTTGACTAATTGTTAATGGATTATATTCTTATTGTTTTAAAGGAATTTATAGAAAAAACAATTCAATAGAAGAATAAAAGTTCTCAAAAATTTAAATCGAAAAATTTAATTTATTCACGTCATTAAACTTCATTTTTTAAAATTAAATTTAGAACATGTTCTATATTATTTTAACGTGTAATACCAACGACCTTAAATACTATTAACATTAATTTTTTTAATTAACCATAAAATAGAATGAAATAAAAATTAAAAATTCAATTATATTAAGCATAAATTATACTATAAATAATTTTATTAATACGTGCTAATTAAAAATGATCGTAAGCTAGTTTTATCGTTAAGTCTTTAATTTAATTTAATTATAATTCAATACTATATTTTATATTTAATACTAAAAGGCATTCCTTGTAGGGACAAACAATTAAAAACTTGTATATCCACCTCCTAATTTCACCCCTTGACACTATACGATAAACAATATTACATAGTGTCAAGGGGTTAAGCACGCGCGAATGCTTCCCTCCCATCCATAACATACAATGACACGTCTAATGTTACGTGAACATCACGTTACAAGTGTGCCCACGTGAGGATTAAATAGTGGCTCGAAAGTCTTTATAAGAAATGAAGACATTCGAGCCAATACCAGTTGACCCCCTATAACACTGTTGATAATTCCGTTTTATATGAATTCCATGTTGTATGAGCCACTTAGATTTTACAAATACGTGTGCGGGGCTGTGAACGGCTCACGTATTTGTAAAATCTAAGTGACTCGTACAACATGGAATTCATATAAAACGGAATTATCAACAATGTTATAGGGGGATCAACTTGTACTTAATCCTCAGCGTAACCATAATAATATGAATTTCGATGCAAGATGTAGATTCATGGTGACCACACTGCGGCTCTTCTACACTATTATTGAGGCTCCCGTATATTTAATTATAATACTTAACCATTTAACATTAACTACATTATATAAAATACAGTTTCAATAGAGTATGCGGCTCTCGTGTTCCTATTGTAACAAGGCTTGGCCAACCTTGATACACTTTATGATTCGAAAAAATATAGGAATTAACTTAATGCATTGCAATTTATATATATATAAAAATAGAAAGTAATATCCAGAAATATAGGAAATTGTTAACAAAATTATATACTAGGCTTCCGCAAGATAAGTTAATCATAACAATAGAAAAAAATGTATAAAAAATCTGAGATAGATTATATATAAAATTACTCTAAATATAACGCTGAATTGAAGCAACTAAGTTTTTTTTATTTTTATTTATTTATTTTACACATTTGGGGCTCCCTCGAATGTTTAAGATGGCACAGAGCTTCGCAGAGTTTCAAAGTACAATGGAACTCACTTATTATAATCATTTTGGCTGATTATAATAACCGATTGATAATATTAAACGATACTAGTACTACAATTAGTGAATATTCTATTGTATTGATTAATATTAAAAGTATAATTTGAAGATTTATTTATTACTATTAATTAAGTATTTCTGTTGGTTTTGCAGTGCAGTCTTTAACAATAGCTAGTATATAATTAAAAGAAAGAAATGCCATAAGTTTAAACTACTGTGCTTTAAATAAACAATAATTAAAGCGAGTAACTTTTAATCTCACGTCTGATAACGATAAATAATAATGTTATCAGCCGCGTGATGAGTCAGTGGCGTGTTATCCTATGGGCAAAAGGGGCAACCCCCATAAACAGGAGCTCCAAACAAATTTTGTAATAAAAAATTCCCCGAAGAAAAATGTCTACAGTCAACACTTTATATGGGGGCCCCCGAATTCAAATTTGCCTGGGCGCCCATGAAGCTATAACGTGCCACACTGTGTTGAGTACAATAGGGCGAAAAAACTGTTTAAACGTTTATTTACTTGAAAGAAACGTTGATTACAAAATTAACAGTTTCGTAAGCGTATTTTAACTTATAGTTTTGAACCGTCTAATTTTGATAACACTAAATGATTGATAATAATATTCTTGATTATAATGAGATTCTATATATTTAGGAATAGAAAAAACAAAGGGCACGCTAAATATATAGAGTCCAATGTACTAAGGATTGTTATTTGAGGCATAGGAGTGTAGAAAAGGGTAAATATGGGTTGATGCAAAAGTTCGTCCCGTTTTTTTTAAAAGAATCAAAGAAAAATTTTATTTACTAAAACTTACATTTAATCAATATAGTAAGTGCCATTCTGTTCGATGACCTTTCTCCATCTTTTCGGTAGCTGCATAATCCCGTGCTCATAGAATTTCTGAGATTTCTGGCTAAAAAGCTGATCCAAGTGATTTTTCAAGTCTTCCAAGGAAGTAAAGTTTTTACCATCTAAGCTGTTTTGAAGTGATCTAAATAAATGGTAGTCAGAGGGTGCAAGGTCAGAAGAGTATGGTGGATGGACCAAAACATCCCAATCAAGTTGTAAAAGTTTTTGTCGGGTGGCCAAAGACACGTGTGGTCTAGCGTTGTCTTGATGGAACACAATGCCCTTTCTGTTGGCTAATTCAGGTCGCTTCTGGTCAATTGCTCGCTTTAATTCACTTAGTTGTGAACAGTATTTCTCTGAATTAATGGTCTGATTTTCAGGTAACAGCTCATAATAAATGATTCCCTTCCAGTCCCACCAAATGCATAGCATAACCTTCTTTGGATGTAAACTGGCTTTTGCGCTGGTTGAAGGGGCATCTCCGTGCTTACACCATGATCTTTTACGCTTAACATTATTGTACACAATCCATTTTTCATCACCTGTAATGATTCGCTTTAAAAATGGGTCGATTTCATTGCGCTTCAATAGAGAATCGCAAGCAGAAATTCGGTCTATCAAATTTTTTTCTGTTAACTCATACGGCACCCATACATCGGCCTTGCTAACCATTCCAAGTTGATGTAATCGCCTTGATACTGTTGACTGATTGATTCCAAGAATTTCTCCAATCTCTCGAGTTGTTTTGTGTCGATCACTTTCAATTAGTGCCAATATTTTGTCATCATCAGCCTCGGCTGGTCGTCCAGAACGTGGTGCATCGCTAAGGTTAAAATTGCTTTCACGAAACTTTCTAAACCACTTACGGCACGTGGAATCATCAATGGCTCCCTCACCATACACAGAACATATCTTTTTTTGTGTCTGCGAAGCATTCTTGCCTTTTCAGAAATAAAAAAGCATAATATGTCGAAAATGCTCCTTATTTTCATTTGTAATGCTTAACATAATTTTAAAAACACAACTAAGTAAGACAACTTTATTCTCAAATACTAGCTGAGATCCCTTTTGTCAAACAACGTCAAAATTTTACGCATGTGAAAGAAATAACACTTCAGTGTTGTGCTTTTAGCCTACTGGTGCTAAAAAGCGGGACGAACTTTTGCATCAACCCATAGAAGCATTTGTAATCGAGTATAATTTATAACTTATATGTGTTTCAGATATGTAACCTTACACCATCAATCATTGGGTGCTTTGTTTGCCTTCTTGTATTCTATTTGTGAATAAAATCCTAAATTTAAATAATTAAATAAAAGTTTATTGATGTAATTATTTGTTTCCAAGCTTTTTCTCTTTCAAAATTTTCTGCAGGCCATAGAAGTGGGTATTTACTTTCAGTTTATATATACAGTATATATATAGAGCATTGTATGAATAAAAGATAATTTCACATAAATCTTTAAAAAATTTTCCTTAAAATAGAATTTAAAAAAAAAAATTGTTTACAATACAATACGTTTGAGATTAAATTTTATTATAAAAAATTCGACTTTTTAAAATGTATTTATCAGAGATAATCGTAATATTTCATATTTAATGGTGTATTTATTTATAGATTACATTAATATAAAGCATTACTTGAAAATAAGTATTTATACTTTGCTATAAATGTAATCTTGGGAAAAAATGAATGACATGGATACATTTCGTGAGAATTGTTCTATAGAATAATACCAAGTTGATAACTTCATTATATTTTATCGTATTTGTTTGTCAACATCTTACTGTATCATACAATTCACTTCTTTGAATATATGGGTCAATAGAAAAATATTAACGGTTATGTACAATATTTATGAATCGAAACTCGAGTTAGGAACAAATAAATTATAAGTAAAAACAATAGAAACAATGACATAAATAACTTGCAATGATTGTTATTTACGTCACTCTTTCTATTGTTTTTATACCCTTTCAGCCTTTGTTCCCACTCAGGCACCTAACAGATCCATCTTTTCTCATGTATCTGATGAATACTGTTAAGGGTTGTTGAGGGTCAATTAATTAGTGCATTTTTGACTGGTAATTGATACAATACTTGAGTGTCTTTGTAGTTGTTTTATTTCAAATTATACAAGTCTAAAAAGTAAGTAAATTGACTTTAATATGTAAAGGTGACTGCCCCCATTCAAAGTAACCTTCATAGTTAGTCAGTTTTATATTCGATATACTTGAACAATTAGATAATTAGTTCATTAAATATCGTATATTATGATAATACAAACAATATAATTGCGATAGGAAAAAGTTTGTTTGTGGAACTCCCACAAAATAAATAAAAATATAAGATTGAAAGAAAACTAATATGTACTGTACTGTATATAAATGCTTTTTTTACTGATAATACATTTTATTGTATCGTCACTATTTTCGAATCACCAAATTACAATATTTAACACTAATTTCTTTTCAAATACACAACTAAAGAGACTTTCTTATCTACATTTTATCATTATATTCTGTATTATTATTGTTCTATCTTAAAAAAAAACAGGTTTTATATACGAATATTTTATATCCTTGAATATTTATCTTAATTTCTTATATTAATATTCTACCTTTATTTATTATTGGGCTGCAATTTGAAAATTGCAGATCTGTAAATTCTCACTGTCGTCCGTCTGTTTGTTCGTTATTCCTTCTTTAATCTCGGAGTTAGATAGATGTAAAATCCTTATATCACATATAATTAGTCGGGGTTACCCCTAAGTTTTCCATATTTGACCTCGACTTTCAACTAACTAATTTTATTCTCGAGATTAACGAAGGACAGTCAGACAGACAGTAAAAATTTATAGGTCTTCAATTTGAAAATTGCAGCACAATAATAATAATAATAATTTATATATCACTACTATACAACCAAACTTCTGAAGAAAACACAAGAAATGGCCGCCATTTACAGGTAGTCGTTAGTGCAGGTTCGACTGTATTTGTACATAAGATATGGCTTATTGACTTTTTTCTTTTTTCATTTGATCGTTGGTCTGATTTTAAATATAATAAATAAAAATTTGTATATATTTAATCAGATATAACAACTTACAAACTATTTTCCTCGTGTTTTTTTTTATTTTGTTTAATAAGGATAAATGTCCCAAATTTCGAAAGGGCACCAAATTAAATTACTTGTGCACTTCCTTCTTTAACCATACGCGAGAAAAAAAAAACCAATAATTTTTAATTTTCACGTTCTAATAATTAATTAATAAATAATTCTGGGGATAAAATAAAAATGATTGTAAATAATCAACAGTTTACAATTATTTAAGCCACTAGATATACAGTAAAAAACCGCTACTGATAGGGGTGAATGTTAGGAAAGCCCTTCTTAGAGGGGTGTAAAACGAGAGGGTGGATTCGGAGTGCAGTAATTTCTTACGATCATCTCTATATAGAGAAAATTTAAAATTTGATAACCCACTTTAACATCCCTTCCTCCTGGGCCCTGTGCCTGTACGTGCCTCTCTACGACACTGGTTTACTGTATACACTATACTACAAGGTCCCAAGAGGGAGAATAAGCAGGCACTTGCGCCCGATAGGATAAGGATTGTGATGATAATAAATTATTCTTACAAATTTTACCTAAATTTTCTATCATTTCGATAAATAAATATGAATTTTTCTTAATTTTTCTTCATTGTTAGAGGGTCCATGAACTTTCGTACATGTAATTAAAGGGGAGGAAGGTTTGCCAAAAGTACACGAGGGAGAACGGGGTTAAAACTGGTACATAAAGTGTATAAATAATTAAAGGAAGACCCCTATCATATAACATATAAATTGAAAGATAAATGCCGGTACGTAGCAAGAGATTATATTGATTATAGTCTTTAATTTATAAGGTAATGAAATAAAGAAAAAAAGAAAGCCACTCGAGAGATAACGAGAATTAATTATACAGAATAATATATTAAAAAATTAATAAATATCAATATCTGTTTTATAAAATAATAAGTTAATGATAGAAAGTAACAAGTCTTTTCACTAAAACACAATGGTACTGTACATAACAGGTTTTATCTTTCAATTTTGTGGACTAAAAGCCCACAAAATTGAAAGATAAAACCTGTTATGTACAAGTAGCTGCTAAGTAGTTATGTACAAGTAGTTATGTACAAGTAGTTATGTACAAGTATTTCCTAAGTAGCTTTCAATTTTGTAGGCTAAAAACCCACAAAATTGTGGGCTTTTAGCCTACAAAATTGACAGCTACTTAGGAAATACTTCATTATCTTCGAGTTATGTAGGATTTTAGCTCACAATACTGAAAGATAATTAGGGAATTCCTCTTTATTATCCAATTTTATGGGATTTTAGACCATAATATTAAAAGATAAAGAAGTATTCTTAATGAATGCGACGATTATTTTTTAGATAAAAAAAGTTTTATACGTTATTATAACTGTAATTCGATATCAGAGAGAGATGTAACAACGATTACTGAACTCATTCCCAAAGAAAAAGAAAGAATACCCACGCTTTTGATGCTAGAAATGAGATAAGGCAAGAAGTACTTTCCACTTAGTGAACGTTGAACTTGTGACCTATAAACTTTTACACGTAATAATGGCACATCCAACTTTTACATTATTTATTCTATTTATAGACAAAGTGTATAAATCATTACTTTCAAAAAAATAACACATCTAGCGATTAATAAATTTATATAATTTTGTAATTTTAACCGATTTCTAAACTATTAATTTGTAATTGTTATTTTAAAAAATCCAATAGTAATATCGAATTTTACAGTGAAAACTTGTTTTGTGACTTTTCGAATTACAAGTCACGTATATGGCTTATTTAGAGGAAAATTTTGTGAAGCGTGGAATTATCATTAACGTTAAAACCATAGAACACTGCGGTTGTGCTGCAGTTCACTACATCAATGATAGGATATACAACAATTTATGCTGATTTAATATGCTTATAAATTCTTATATCTAATTTAAATTTTGTATTAGTAAATATAATACTATAAACAATTTTTATTACAATTAATTTTACGAGCCTTCAGTTTAACAATCTAATTGGAATCTATGGTTTCTTGTAAGCAAAAAAATGAGAATATAATGCACTTATATTAGATTTCAAGAAGAGGAAATTAAGCTTTGTGAACTTCTTCTGTTGAAAGTTAAGGTTAAAAGGTAAGCTTAATTTATTACATAATTATACGTGATATTTATGTAGATTCTTCTTCTTCTATTGTGAGTTTATCTTATGTTAAAATGTAATTATTAATTGATTTTTTATTATAATTTCTAGATTAATACAAATATGTAGATTATTCTTCTTCTATTGTGAGTTTATCTTATGTTAAAATGTAATTATTAATTGATTTTTTATTATAATTTCTAGATTAATACAAACATGAAGTACGATTACATAAATAGATTTATTTCGGCAAAATTCAGGATATTAGGATTATACGTGGGAAGGCATCCGTTTATATTTATAATCGTTCCGCTAATAATTGCTAGTATATTGTCACTTGGATTGAAAAAATATCATCTGGTATACGATACAGAATATCTTTACTGTCCACGAAGTGGTAGAGCCATACGTGATAGAGAAGTTGCCGAAACTCTCTTCCCTCCGGATGAAAATAATTTCGATATAATGAAAATGATGCGGTTTGGAAGAATGGGAATGCTTCTAATGGAAGCTAAAGATGGAGGCTCGTTGTTAAGAGAAAATATACTAAAAGAAATTAAGAACATAGATAAAATTATTCAAAATATTACCGTGAATTACCATAATAAGACTTACCAATTTGAACAGTTGTGTTTAAGATCTGCTAATAGAAAATGCGTCGAAAATTATGTTCTTAGTTTAAGTGGAAAAATGGAAGATATTAAAAATAATAAATTTCGTATGAAGTAAGTAAAGTCTTTAAGGATTATTATATTATTTGTATAATTTAATTAAGTGTACAATTTTTGAGCCACTTTTTAATCTCCTCCTTTGTACTTTTGGCAAATCTACCATCCTTTATGGTCCTCCTGGCATTGAAGAAATGACTTTTTAACTGATAATTTATTTATTTAACTTATAAAAACAAAATTCCCATGCCATTAATAATATTAATATTAGAAAAAGTCTACGTTGACAACCTCGACCACTTCCCTCCCCTTAAACTGTACACATAACGAACGGTTTCTAACAGACCCTTATTGTAGAAAACAGTTAAAAATTTTACCAATTTAATTATAAAATTTTGTATAATTATAATTTGTTAGCAATATTTTATAATAATAATTTATTAACAAGAAGTAGTGTGTTTGTTAGAACACACACTACTTCTAGAAATCATGTCATAATTTAAAATTAAATTCATGTTTTAAAATAAGAGAATTTCCTTTAAAAATAGCGNAGACAGTAATATATTTTTGAAAATATACAAAGACTTTATAAACAGGGTATGAAAGAGAAAAATGACGACAGAATGTAGAGCATGTGTTAATAATCATGATATACTAGGAAAATACGTGACTTGTTTTTAATTTAAAATCTCCATTGAACTGTTTAAACTATACAGTATATATATATATATATATATAAACATACACACACGCACACTAAATGACTATTTATAATCCTCTTGTCAAATTCACTCACATATAAGTTTAATCTACCGAAAAAAAATATATATATATCCTACTCTTTTCAATCGTACAAAACGAAATTAATTGGGAATTTTTATAGGAAAACTTTATCCATGACAGCTGACGAATATCCAATTGATTGTAATACTTATCAAAACAAGAATATAAAATAGTAATTTACAGGAAAAGAATAGGATATAGTAACTTCCTTGTGTTATTTTAAGTGTATAATTATACGATAAATGCCATGGGATAAATATATTTTAGTTAACCGTATATAATGTAATTTAGTTGACACTTTAATTAAGATAAATAATACAATTAAATGTTTTTTTTTTTGTTTTTTAGATTTCCTTTCGAAGTGAAAAAGGAATCGAATAAACTTTTACTTTCGGTTGTAAATTTTGGTGGTGTGACGACTGACGAAAATGATTACATTTTGGAATCGAAAGCAATTAGACTTACTTATTTATTAAAATATACAACTAAAGAATGGAACGAAATATCATTAGAATGGGAAAGTAAATTTTTGGAAACTGTATCACGTTTAAAATCAAAACGTTTGAATTTTTATAAATTCATCGGTGGTACCTTCGATAACGAATTTCATAAAGCTACAGAAATGGTTCTGCCATTCGTTCTTTTCGTTGCACCATTAATGGCAGCATTTGCCGTTATAACGTCCATGACTAAAGATTGGGTTACAAGTAAACCTTGGATAGGAATTGCTGGATGTATATGCCCCATAATTGCTGGAATGGCTGCTTTTGGTTTGCTTCTTTTCTGTGGTGCTGAATACATCGATTTAAATATATCTATTATTTTTCTCCTATTAGGTAAGAAAAAGAATTTATTAATTTTTTTTATTTTCCGATTATATCGTATACTTTATATACTGTATTTTTTTATATACAGGTATAGGTTTGGACGATTCGTTTGTACTTTTAGCTGCCTGGAGAAGAACGGATTCTAACGATAGTGTTGAAAAAAGGATAAGTGATGCTTATTCCGAAGCTGCAACATCCATAACGATTACTTCTTTAACAAATTTTATATCATTTACTGTAGGGATGACAACACCTTATAAAGTGATACAGATTTTTTCTGTTTATGCAGCATTATCTATTCTTTTCGATTATCTTGTTCAAGTTACTCTTTTTGGAGGAATATTAGCCCTTAGTGGCTTCAGGGAACAGAATAAACTGCATTCACTCTTCTGCATTGGTGTAAACCCTACCAAGCATTACAGTAAGTCATATATACCTTATTTTAATTGTATAATTTACTAATTAGTAAAGATTTCATTGTACAGTACACAAAGAGCTCACATGAACAAAAAAGAAATCAAAAATTAAAAATATTAAGTGACAAGTTAAGTTCATATTTAATATTCTTTAAAGGAAATTTGAGCTATTTAAGCATCACATTTCTTCTAAAGTTAGATTGTCGACATTACAATTTGACTGCTGTCACCATTTGTATTATTTGTAAGATCTAGGTTGGTTATACTTGAACATAACTAAATATAATAACCCGAAGTAAATAAAGACACGATAAATAAAGTTATTTAAATGTCAAACTGCACAATCCATTATCATAGTTTAGTTTCTTTTTTTTTCTTTTATTCATTATTAACAGCGTTGAAGGAAGTTTACTATTGAACAATGCATTCATTATTTTCCCATTTCGATTTTCTCAAAATCTCTCATAATAGATGTAATAACAATTAATTAGTTGTCAATTACATTACTGTGTGGCAACTAAAGTAATTAACATTTTATATTTGAAAGCTCGTGTCTTGTGTTTATCTATTCATCTATTCAATACTTTTTCTATTCGATTTTCCCACAGAAAAAGCATTGATTTTTAACGCTCTAATGGCGATTGTGTGCATAAACAATTATCTTTCAACATATCGACAGCATTTCTTATATAAAACAAGCTTATAGTTACCTAATTTTATTTTATTTGTCATTAAAAAGGGTTTTTTATTCCTGTATTCTGTTAAAATACATGCGAAAGGAATTGCATATTATGAGATACTCACAATAATAACTTTTTAACAGTTAAATATAATTTAGGGGAGATCGGGGCAACTTCGGCATGCGGGGCAAGTTTGTCAAGCGCTTTTTTTTAAAAACAAATTAAAAAAAACTTTGATTATAGGTTAGGCAGTTGAGTTTCATTGGTGGCTTGTTGAGTGTAGTGTTTTTATTGTTTTCCAACAAGCGTAGTTGAATTATCAAGCAAATTTTCATTTTCGTTGAATTCCATATAATATTTTTTTCCATTTATATTGAATTGGCAGGTTTTGTTATAATTCCATGATAACGAAAGTTACTTTTCCTGTTAGAATGATGTAACTTCAACTTATTCACGTGGCCAGATCATGGCTTGGCATTCTGTTCTCAGGGTTGTACTTAATGTTTCGAAATCATGACTAGCGGGGTAAGATCGGCAACATAAAGCCACATTAGAGGCAAAGGATAAAAATCAAACAGATGATAAATGAAAACATGTTTGCATTTGTTATTCATGTATATATGTCTTTGAACTTGCATTTCGTTGTAATAATATTAAATGGGTGTTGGATTTGTATTTCTTTGTTTTAATAGTGAATTCCAACTTATACATTGTTAATAACATAATTTTATATACGTGCCTATCTTACCCCATTACTGTTGCCCCTATACCAGGGGCAACTTTAATAAAAATAATTAAAATAATTACAACTTTACAAAAAAAGAGAAGTTGCCGATGTTGCCCCTATACCCGGGGCAACTTCGTCAATTTCTCTCTTTTTGTAAAGTTGTAATTATTTTAATTATTTTTATGTCCAAACTGATTTTAACCAGATGTATAGTAAGGTAACATTCCAATAGACAATATGCAAAAGGTTTTTTTTCAGTTTACAGCAGTATTTATTACACAAAATTTAAGTAAAGCTTAACATGCCGATCTTGCCCCGATCTCCCCTAATACTAATTGGAGTGCATAAAAAGTGTATGGTATCACACTATGATATAAAAGCATTAAAATCCTTTATTTAATTGTTAGCAATTGTATATAGTATGAGGGCTGTATCTAAACGAATGCAAAAGTGAGAATGACATTTTTATTTGCTGATATAAGTAATTCAAATTTCACTTGTTAGTAGAGTAACTCTTCCTCTATACATCAACTTAGTCTCTACTATAGACAATGCATTTGTACTATGGTTGAAAACCTCCTTGAGAAACTTCAGGTGCTCACTGTTGTGCTCACTTCTTCACAGCCACACTTTCATTGTCTCCTCCTAAAGACTGATCTTTATTGGACCAAACAGGTGGAAGTCCAAGGGCACCGGATTAGGGCTTTACGATAGATGAGGATCAGATAATGGCACAGACGAGTTGAAAGTGGCTGTGAAGAAGCGGGTACGACAGTGCACACCTAAATTTTTCAAAGAGAATCTGGGTTATATTCACTTTTGCATTATTTAGGTACAACTCACGTAATTAAATACAATAATTAAAATACATTTATCTTTCAGAAAACGCATTGCATCGATTTCTACATGTCGGTTTGATTAAAGAAAGTGCAGATCTCGAAGACAGTAATATATTTTTGAAAATATACAAAGACTTTATTGGAAAAGCACTGACACAGCCATCCGTAAAATTAATGGTTATATTATTTTTTATAATATATATTTCTGGAGCCATATATTGTTTAGGAATTCTCAAACAAGGTTTCGACTACAGAATTGCAGTTCCTAAAAATTCCTACTCGTTCGATTTCATTACTAAGCATTATCAATATTTTGTTCAGTATCCTCACGGTATACAAGTCATTATTAACCAAACATTGGATTATTCTGATCCACAAGTACAAAAAGATGTTACTGAAATAGTTCGTAAATTTTCGACTGCTCCTTACATGGCTGGACAAGATATGGTAGATTCGTGGCTTAAATTATATTTATTATCATTAAATGATACAAAACTCTGGCTATCGTATAGAGGATACGATATGACGAAATCAGAAGATTTTCTTAAGGGTTTTGTTGATGTTTTTCTTAAAATTCCTTATTATAGAAGATACAGAAATGATGTCGTGTTTAATAAAAATATGACCCAAATTATTGCATCTAGATATTTAGTTGCCAGTAAAGATATCAACGATTTTGATTTGGAACGTCAAATGTTAACCAAATTATGGGAATTAGCTGATTCTTGTAAGTATCCTGTATATGTACATAACTACTGGTTTGCCATTCTAAATCAGCATATAAATATTAAAGAAAGTTCAGTACAAGCAATATTAATTGCTGCTCTAACTGTAACTGTGATGTTTTTTCTGTTTGTACCACATTTACTATGTGCTGTTTGCGTGGCTCTAACTATTGCTTCGGTATTGATCGGAGTGATCGGTTATATGTCGTTACTGGGTATTAATTTGGATACTGTATCTATGTTAATTCTCATAATGGCTACTGGTTTATCTGTAGATTATGCTGCTCATATATCTTACGCTTATATTACAGCCAAACAGAAAAATCCAAACGAGAAAACAAAGAGAGCTCTAGAGGTAGCTGGTCATCCTATTTTTCAAGGGTGTATAACATCTATTGTTGCAGTTGCCATTCTTGGACTTGGACCTTCGTATTCTTTTATTATCGTTTTTAAAATTGTAACATTGCAAATGGTGTTCGCGTTTTTGCACGGTATATTTTTGCTACCTGTATTGTTAAATGTATTGGAAAGTTTCATTTTATGTTTGACCAGAAAATTTCCCGAAGAAGAAGAAGAGCATTCAGAATGCGATGTTGAAAATAAAGAAGCCATAAACTTTCTTATGAAAGGAGAAGAATCCGTAACAACAGACTGTAATAATTAACATACCTGGGATTGATTTAGTCATTAAAACATACACTGACAAATTATTATATGTTATATAGTAAGAAAAAAATTAATAATATTAATTAATTTATTTATAGAAGTGCAAATTGTATTGTGATCATTTCAAACACTTGAAACTAATATTAAATAAAAGGCTTTCATATGAAGTATTTTATGTGTAGTTATTACATATAATTTGGAATAATTATATGTAAATTAAATATCACTTTGGCTACAATATAATTACAAATAATTGTAAAATAATTACTATTAATGTTTCCAGTTGGTGTTACAGTTAAAAACGACATTTTATTTAACCTGTAAACAACGGCCACCTCCGAAGAACGGCCATTTTTTAATGTTTTCCCTTTTCCCATTGGCTGTTGTTCGAAGAAATATGTATTTAATACACAAATATAAAACGTTACATAATAAATTACTTCACAGTCAATTGATTAAGTAATACTAACGGTAAATATTTCACGATACTTTCAGTTTAAATTATTCAAATAAACGAGAAGAAACATTTGGATATTCACATAATTCCGATGATAGATTGATATCTTTATTCTTAGTTTTTCGCCATAAAGAGAATAAATTATCAAGAAAAGATAGAATTACAGGTATTATAAATAAACCAAGAAACAATGCAGAAAACATTATAAGGAAAAATATTTTTAATAAATCGTTAAAAACGGGATAAGGACTGTTAATAAATATAATAAACGGAGAAATTGTGGAAATACATCCCTTTACGATTGCACTCCCAGCGGAATGAAGCGAATCCTTTATTTTTTCATTAGAATCCGTTTGTTTAGAACTTGCGTACGCGTAAGAAATATGAGTGGAATAATCTGTACAGAATCCAGCAAGAAATATCAAAACAATCTGTGATACTCCATTAATACTTATTCCCCACGCGGACATATAACCGATGGTAATTACCTCAATCGATGCTATTGTAAAACCTATACAAATGGCGCAAAATAAATTCGGTATGGTTATAACAAACACAAGAATCACCAGACAAGAACTAGCAATTATTGATTGTTTAAGTATTACTGGAGATATAAATAACATATCGAAATATGTAAATCGATAATTGAAAGGTCTTGCGGGTATATCCGATTTTTTTGTTAATTGTACCATGTTGTAAAACACTTCTTTTTCTTTATCCGTATTGTCGACTAAATCGGTGAGAATTAAAAATCTGGAACCTAATATTCTCTTGCCATCATCACTGAATTTGATGTCATTATTAAACGATTTAGCCCATGTAATTTTCAAGAAAATATTACGAAGTACTGTTACAAAATCATCAGGGTTACTCGTATTATAACCTCTTAAAGATATCCAAGAATATGGATTCTGTATAAAATGAAGATACATTCTAAGCCATGATTCCGTATAATTTTGTCCAGCCATATGCGGGGAATTTTCTAATTGATTTGTTAATTTTTCAATCTTCTTCTGTATATTCAAATCTGAATAATCTAATGGTTTATCGATCAATATGTGAATTCTGTCTCGGAATTTCGAAAAATATTTAACGTCGTCACGAAAAAAGTCATGAATATAGGAAGTTTTGCGGAATGCAAATAAGTAATCCGTAGACGAGTGTGCATATTTTAGAAAATATATTCCTCCGGTAAGATATATTATAAATAGTAATATGACAAAACATTTAACTGTTGGAAAAGTCAATAACTTTCCTAATTTATCTCTGTAAAAATATGTCTCAGTTTTATCGTCTTCTCCATCATTTGAAGATGATTTTGCTGTTAAACATCCGAGAAAACCTGTGAAAGAAAGTAATGTATAATAAGTGTGATAACTATTATACATTATACAGGATAATTCCAAACTATGGGATAAGTTTCAGAAATGGATTTCTAGCAGGATAAAGAAGTATAGTGATCCTATTAATTCTCTAGTGCTGAGACAGGATGACACCATTAGTATCATGAACACACCCACAAGATACAACAATACGGCATAAATACATTTCTTCCGGCAAAAATCACAGTATCCTTTATGAGTCTCAATATGTTACATCACTGTATCCATGGTACAATTGTGAGGTCTTCTGATATTACCCATTCACTTTTCTGTATGTAAAT
This sequence comes from Centruroides sculpturatus, assembly GCF_000671375.1. Classification (NCBI taxonomy): domain Eukaryota; kingdom Metazoa; phylum Arthropoda; class Arachnida; order Scorpiones; family Buthidae; genus Centruroides; species Centruroides sculpturatus. The sequence continues at coordinate 128,349 of NW_019385086.1, forward strand.
AACTTTTTCACCTGTTCCTGATAAGAATATTGTGTCATTCTCCACTATCCCATACACTTATATCATAGACCTCTTCTGCAGACAGACAGCATATTGCATACTTCCACTTTCACTGTTAGGTTGCTGATAAGCAGATCTGATGTTTTAATGCCCATTGGTCTCATCCATCTCTGGTGCATTTCTGGACTTATACAGTTCTTTTTCCTTCCAGGAATCCACTAATCAAAGGTTTGTTTCCGTTGTTTGGAATCATCCTGTATAAATGGTAAAAAGTTGTTATACTTATTCGTAAAGTTTAATTAATCAGGATCGTTGATAGATTTCATCAATCAAGTTGGTAAATTCTTGGGATTATTTATGTGTACAATGTTGACGTATATTCTTAATTAATATATACAAAGAATATACAGTATACAACATACAGTCTACGTAATTGAAATTAACAGGAAAGTCCTAATACCTGATTTCGACGTAACAGGCATGCAAAGAAATGCATGCAAGTTCTTGGCCTCCCTGTAACCGCTGATTGCAAGACAACCTCCAAAAAATGTTATCTGGTAGACGTAGTCCATAGCTAAACTTAAAGCCAAATAGATGCTGATAATTTGAATTATCCTAACAGGAATATTTATCCCAATCAGCGCACATATTGTATTCGTCAACGAAGTAATTGTAATTGACACAGCAGCTTCGGAGTATGCCTCACTTATTCTTTTTTCGACACTGTCTTTTGGATCAGTTTTTCTCCAAGCAGAGACTAAGACAAATGAGTCGTCTAATCCGATTCCTATAAAATGAAATTAAATTAAAATTGTAATTTCAATTAAGCATTAATTGTTTGTATTAAAATGTTTTAATACAAACCTAAAACTACAAATAGAACAATTATAGTCAATTCGACGAATTCCATTCCGCAAAGAAGTAGAATGCCAAATGCTGATATTACTCCTAACGTGGATGAAATGCAAGCAGAGATTCCAATTAACGGTTTACTCCTTACACAATCCATTGAAAGACAGGATAAACTTGCGAGTATTATCAATATAACTCCACTGATTAAAACGTAGATTTTCATGTGTTTGATCATTCTTGATTCGATATTCATACTAACACTACACATTTTTGACAATTGAACGTGAACGAATGATACACGAGAAACATAATTTATTATTTCCTCTTCCCATCTTTCTGAGATTTGTTTCTTCGTAGAATCGCTGTTATCTACGAAATATGCCAAACGAATTGCTTTAAAATTCTCTACGAAATAGTCTTTATCCGTTAATACACCACCCAATTGTATGGCATCCGTATTGATACTTGATGAACCTATTGTCAGTGGATATCTGTCATAAACGTAATTTTTATTTATTGTAAAAACATTATTATATATTAATTTTATCATTTTTCTAGAATTAAAAGTTTCCAAAAAGTAATGTTAAATTTACACATTGTTTTAGTAAGTGTGAGTATTCAAAATTAAGATTTGTTGTTAAATTATATCTATAAACTTTATTTGTAGATAAATTTATTCAGATTTAACATTACTGTAATATATAATTTAGGCTAAATAAATGCAGTAAATTATTTTGTTTATTATTCTTTAGCATATTCCTAATTAATTTCTAACACTAGATAAAACCACTGAACACTTGGTGGGCCCACCAGTGGCCAAGCTGTCTTCGTACCCTGAACACTGAGAGTTCGATCGTGCATTCGTCAAAATAGATTGCGTTTTCCAGTTTTCTCCACGTCTGTAACACCTGAATAGGTGCCAGTTACCAGAGTCGGTACAATAACTGGTCTTTCGACTACGTATCTTCGGTCGTTGCTAAAATCAACTAGAGACAAATGTTACCACCAAGGGCATTGCAATCACTTCAAGAGCGCTAGATCGAATCGCTGTGAGGTCGAATGTTTTCTTTTTATTGAAAGATATATAACCTTCGAGTTCGATTTCATAATTTTCTATATGAATTTTATTATAAGAATGAAAAAGCTTTTATTTAAACCCAAAACCAGGTTTATGGATAAATAAATGACACTTAATAAAACATTAAACACCTTCCATCGCTGAGAAATGTTTATTTAATAAAACACTAACATTTTCAGCCTCATGGAATAAACTATCCTCAGGTGTAAATGAGTTCGAACGTATTTTATTAAATAAACATTTCTCAGCGATGGAAGGTGTTTAATGCTTTATTAAGTGTTTTAAAAACGCTGATTTTATATTTAGTTAAATAAATGACAAGGAACAAAACTGACACAATAGTATTATTATTATTAAATTGTGCTATTATGTGAATTTATTATACGTTAAAAATTTATTGTACATACAAACAAATTATATTATACATATTAATAATAATAATAATTATTATTATTTGCGTTATTAAAATTTACTTTAAGTGAGAAATTTTTCTATGTTTTTTACTTTCAACTGATGAAATAAATGATTGATTAATCGTTCGCGTGAAAAAATGCAATCGACAGGTAACAAAAAAGTGCAAAAATCTGGAAGTCAAGTAGGACTTGTGTCCAGCATTTGTCACATCCTATCATCGATGTAACAGAACACTGATTTAATATAATATCCATTATTGAAAAATAAACATCTGTGTTTGAGTTTGTTAATTTTTCACATACTTTGCTTTCTGCCCAGTACATCAATTGGCAAAGCTTATAGCCATGGGCGTAGCGAGGGGGGAGCCTGGGTGGGCACGGCCCCTCCCAGGGAACCTGGTGCCCCCCAGGAAATCACAGCCGAAAAAGTGTTGAGTCGATTTGTAAACACCTAAAGCTAAAATAAAAGTTTTGAATACTAAAAAAAAGGTGAACGGCTTGCTCGGTGCCCAATAATGAACAATAATTTGAAATAATTCAATTTTGTGTCAGGTTGGCCTCCACTAGGCCCCCCATAACAAAACTCTGGCTACACCCATGCTTATAGCTCGGATATAACAAATCTCCTCGAGATTTGATGAATGTAAATGTCTTCTCTGGTGCAGCATCTTCGGGTTTTGCTGTTAATATATTTTTGCATTCGTCACAACCGAGAGATGGCAGTAGATGATAAAAAATGTAACCTCCTAAATAATGTAGAATAAACTTAAATGTTTCTGGTGCACAATAACCGTGATCTAATAATTCACTATTACTAGTATCTCCATAGTATAGGCTTGGATCACAAAGCAAATTTTCTAAATGTTCTTCCAATTGTTCTTGAACTTCTTTAAAATGGTTTTTTATGACTATGAAGGAGATTTTTTTTAAAAGTAATAAGGATAAATTCAGGATCAGTTTGAACTGATGCTCGTTTGGGAGGACGAACCAAACGAGTCATCAGTCTGTACAGGTATAAGAACTGCACTGTTGTGGGATGAGAATTGCTTCCACTTCCTTATCTTATCATTCCAAAGAAACGCTAATTGAAAAGAAAACATAAGTTAGGAGTTTAATACAAGATTATATAATCATTACACTAAGTCAGTTTTGATTGATAAAAAAAAAATATCAGGCGATTAATCTTAAAGTATTTACAAGGAAAGGTGGGCGACAGAGAGATAGCCCTCAGTGAATCACAGTAAGTCTCACAAACCCAGCTCAATCTTTAGTTAACATGTTTTTAAATATAAAAATACAGTGGTACCTCGGTATACGTCTGCTTTAGAATACGTCCAATTCGAAATACGTCCTGTTTGGATGAAACAAGTTTTGCTCGGTATACGACTTTTGTTCGGTATACGACGTAATTCAATTATACGCGCCATCTACGAACAAGTAGCACTATCGGTGTATTAGACCAGACTAGACGTTCGCGGTGCAACGGTTTATAACTTTGTTAAATTTCTTCTGATTTTAATTTGTAAGTAAAATTTTATTATTTTTATTAATGATGAACTTCAAAAAGGCAAATGAAAAGCAACAGAAAACTAAAAAAAATGACTAGAATCACAACGGAACTGAAAAAAGAGATTGTTGAGGAATATGAAGGTGGTACGCGTGTTCGAGATTTAACTGTTGCATACCGTATTCCGAGAACGATGATATCGACAATCGCGAAAAATAAAGACATTTAATCTGCTAACTTGGGAAAGGAGTTAAATCAATTTCTAAACAGAGATCGAAGACATTAGATCATGTTGAGAAATTGCTTTTGCTTTGGATAACTGAAAAACAGTGCTGGAGTCAGCGTATCGGAAGCAATTATTTGCGAGAAAGCTAAAAAGATACATGCTGATCTCATGAAAAATCAAGCAGGAACTAGCCAGGAAAGCGAGGTGTTTAAAACCATCCATTTTTTTCACGTGAGAACGGATTAATCATTTTTACATTACTTCTTATGAGAAAGGTTGGTTTGGTATACGTCCAATTCGGTATAAGTCCAAACATCAGGAACGGATTAAGGTCGTATACCGAGTTTCCACTGTACTGAAAAAATTTATATTCTTCCAACTTTTCAGTCCGATCAACATGCGGTTAGAACATTTTTTTTTATTTGACTTTAATTGGACTAGGTGTTATATCAAAAGCTTCCAGTCGAAAAATTTACCTGGGAAACTCATTACTTCTATATATTGCGTAATAGAGGGAAATAATTAAACCAAAAGTATTTTAGTTTTGCGGGCAATTTTACGTCGAAATGTTTCAATCAAAACACTTATTCGGTTAACGTCAATAAATATGTAAATTAGAGCTAAATTGGAGCTGAAAAACTACGAAAATAGCGATTATCTAACATTTGTTTACAGTTTTACCTGGATTTACGTAGAGTGAGCGATTTTCTTATTGTAGAATTGTCCACCAGAATTGTCTGGTGGAAAATTGACATTTTCCATCAGACAATTCTGACTCGTTCAAACAGAATCAAACAACTAGAAGTTAGCTAATTAGACCCTAAACGTTATGGAATAATATAAATAAAAGAATGATAGCTACGCCACAATCGTGTCGCGTAGCTATCAAATTATATAAAAATAAACATTAAAAACGCAATTTTGTCATCAATACAGCAAGAAAGAAAGAAAGAAAACAAAGCGCAGAATTTAACGGTGAAATTGTAGCTTTTTACACGATAGATAAAATTTAATAATTTTATTTTAAAACACAGGGTCCGAGAGACCCATTGCGACTCAGCAAGGGCAAAAAGTTACATGGCTCACTGAGGATTAAGATTACATAAAAACACATAAATATTTACCTCCGGTATTGTGTTTTCGGGATCTCTTCCTAGATGGTTCTTCATTTCTTGTGAGACATCGCGTTGATCGTTTTTGAGGTAAAGACTTACTAATGTACTTAGGACAATTAGGGAAATTTGATGGATATGCATCCGACGTTAATGCCCAGCGATCTCGTGGAATTTCTACTTTCTCTCCATTTATGACATGGGAGTAGGTTTTAAAATAAATCTACTCGCAAAATGTACGTCACAAACGTAACATTTACTTGTTAGCATCTTGTCGTCTCGTGGAATGCATCGCATCCACTCCTCAATTTTATCACTAGAAACACGGAAAAAATGTCTTTTTTCGTTCGATGACTTATATTCTGCCTTGCATCCTGGCACAAAGCACGTTAGCATTTTTATGTAGCTACTAAAAAACACAATTATTATAAGTCGAAATCACTGACCTCAGTATACACATAGCAAGAACAACTCTCTTCTGCTAATAGTGGCGCCAACTAGCGACAAATATTGTCTCTAGTTAAGTTTGAACTATTAGTCGAAAGACCAGTTAATCTACCGACTCTGCAGTTACCCTTAAAAAGACTTCCCGGAAGGCATCCCCCAGGCAGTTCGCCCAAGTGTTGCGTTGCCATAACTCAAACAAATCAAACCTAAACGCTGGTACCTGGCCAACAGATTGGCCGTGTGAAGTTTTCGGGTTTTCTTCACGTTTGTACCACTTAAATACAGGCGAGTTTCCCATAAAAGTCTTTCTGAGAGATATCCCTCCTCGAAAGATTTTAAAATATTACAAGGCAAAAACCTAATTAATTTTTAAAGATATATACGACAATTTATATATAAATTAGCAGACTTCCTGGAAAATAACTACAAAAAAATAGACTATTAAATCTACTCTAAAATTAACTGTATAGACCTATATAAAGAATATTTGTAAAATTTATAATTTAAACACGAAACCAACCTGATTCGGTACTTCTTATTTTTAATATCCTCAATTTTATCTCTTAAAGTTAAAATTCCATTAAAATTACAGTTTCCCCTGTATTTCCTACATATATCATTATATGTAAGATTGAATTGATTCCAATATATATTCAAATTCCAAATATTTCTGTCTAGTCGTTGTAATTCATCAAAAATTGTATCATTTAGCATAAATTCATTATTTTTAGCTGTTGCTATAATTAAACAACATCCTTTCATGTCTATTATTCGAGAAAAATCAAAATCCAATTCATTTTGTGGAAGTAATCTTTCTATGGCCTTTCTTATCTTTGAGCTTTCTCCATGGATTGGAAAATGTAGATATTCTGCATCATGCACAATGTTTAATCTCAATAGACCCAAAGTTGTAAGTGCAGCAAAGAGAAGAGGGATAAATACAAAATATAATGGATGTCTACCAACAAATAAACCAAGACGTTTGTACGTAACAGACAAACGTTTATGAATAACAAAGAAGCGTAGTTTCCTGCACGGCATCTTTCAAATTCTTCAATTTCTAAAAAAATATAAAACCATTTAATACAATTCTTTTCATCATAAACCTTCTCATTGTTTAACTATTCTAAAACTATTCTACATTATTTATATATAAATACATAAAATACAATAGATACTCTCTACTCTAAAACAATTTTTATGTTAATAGAGTTGTTTAACTTTCCCGGCAACATTTAAAACTGCGTGTGTGGAGCCATCTGTTATGATATTTTATTATTAAAAACTTTTTATATTTTTAATTATTATAAAATGGTTAAAGGATTAACTTTGAGGGTAGTGATGAGTTTTATAAACAATTACAAATGATAATAACCAGTAAAATCTTCATTAGATCCGATCCTATTCGAGATATGACACGATCCCCTTTATCTCTCCACCTTCTCGATCTTTAACCACCAAAATTTAGTAGCATAAACCCCCATAATAAACAAACCTATTTGCAAAATTTCGTAAATTTTCGACAAAAATCACTGGAGTTATTAATCTAAAAACAGGGTAAACACAATTGTACCCCATACAGACACACACTAACGTCCATACATACAGAAATTACCCTAGAATTTTTTTATATTTCCCAACGTTACGTGGTGTTTTAAGTCAAAAAAATATGATTAAATTTAAAAAGATATTTCTGTTTTTTACTGTCGAAATTATATATAAATTAGATTAAGAATAAATTATTTATCTTACCAAATATAGTGATAATCCATTGTAATGGTTCCTCACTGACACTTTGTACAAAAAGGATAGAATTTCTCACATAGTATCTTAAGTAATCAGTAAATTAAACTTTGATACTAATAACAGTAAAATAGCTTTTAAAAAACAAAATTTTAATGAACCAAATCTAAAAATTGTGATAAGAAATGTATAGTGTAGTGGTTAAGTTTGATAATTCGCTTCGATAAAAAGTAAATTGACCTCCGAAATGTAGATATTCGATATGCCTTAAATAATATAATAATATCAGTAGCTATTATTTTCTTATATAATTTCAATTGTCTTTTTTAAAATTTATATTATTAATACAAATACGGGATATTTATTGCTATACTTTAAGTGAAAATCGATTTTCATACACTCGTTCGTTATAAAAACATATAACACAAATCTCTTCGATTTAGAGAGGTTATCGGTGATGTTTTCTATTGAAATGATGGATATATTTATAAAAATAATATTTATTTTATCCGCAGATAAAGCGTTTTTTACTCTTTAAGCAATTACTGTTATTAGTAGAACTCGTATTGCGTTTAAAATATACTGTACTTGCTTATATCTATAAAACTAAATATAATTTGAAATAATATAAGATAATGTAATCGATTATTCGGTTACATTATTCTTATATCTTATGCTTACATGTCGAATTTCCTAATATGAGGTGCATTCTAGTTCTATGGTCTCCGAGGCTCACCAGTGGCTAAGCGGTTTCGTTCCCTGAACACTGAGAGTTCAGTCGTGTATTCGCCAGAATGGATTGAGTTTTCCAGGTTTCTCCAGTTTTCTCCACGTCTGTAACGCCTGAATAGGTACTACTTACCCTTAAAAAGACCTATAATGCTAATTTATTTTGGGCTGTATCAAAAATCAGAAGTATCCCAATCATAAACTTGGTTCTTTAAAATAGCCTAACACCGGCTCCATATTGAGCCTTGTAATTTCTATTTTATTTATTATTTCCTTATAACTGACGTTTAAACTTTTTAAAATACAACTACAACGGAAAAACATTTTACTTTCAAGGACTAAAGATACGTTTATAAGAATATTTCTTCAAATTTCCTTTACAAATAATTACGGGATATAAAAATGAAAGATATTTTAAACTTTTAAACTGTTTTTATAAATTAATACTATAAATATTCTTATTAAATGTAACCATATATAAGAAACAAAATCACTTAGGTGTTAAATTAAACCTGGTGACATCTAATTGTTATTTTAAATTAACTGTCTTAACGCGTTAAAAAGTTAAACTTCGAATGCATCTGTAACTATTATAACTAAAACATTAAAAATAGATAAATAACAAACCATTAAACCATGTGAATAGCTGTATTGCCACAACAACGTAGACTACTTGTGGTAGTAAGTACTGTATATAAATAGAGGGAAAGTCTGACTATTAATGAAAATTTTTTTATGATTTAATCGATGGCCAGATTTTTCCTCTTATCTTACAGCCAGGAAAGTAAACATGCTTTGAATTCAGTGGATATTTTTCATTAAAATAATATAAATTAACATATAATAATACCTACCAGAAGTTTAGCGGTGTAGGCTACTGTACAATAAATTTTTCCTGAATAAAATTTTGTAGTTATTTGATTTAATTTTAACTTTAGTAAATGCTATATAAGCAGTCATTGTAAATTAGCAGGAGAATTTGAGTGCTAACATAAAAACAATCCTGTGTACGTGAAGAAAAGCCGCAAAACTCCACGTGGCAAGAGCGATGGTGTGGCGAGAAGCCATGACCAATTACAGTCTATTTCCCTATAACACTGTTGATAATTCCGTTTTATATGAATTCCATATTGTACGAGTCACTTAGATTTTACAAATACGTGTGCCGGGCTGTGAACGGCTCACGTATTTGTAAAATCTAAGTGACTCGTACAACATGGAATTCATATAAAACGGAATTATCAACAATGTTATAGGGGAATCGATTGTACCAAGTTCAGTGGTTTTAACCACTTGTCCACTAATGGGCTCCTGTTTTTCTTTATTGCTATTGTTACGGACATTCAAGAAAGTTATTTAATTATGGAAAAATTCGATTATGACTTGAATATAACTTCGCTGCAATTTTTTTTAATGAAATAATGTAATATTTAATGAGAGAAATTAGGTCACTTTTTCTTGTATAATTTATATAAAGATTTATTGCTGAATTCTGTGATAATTTCAGAAATAGCCAAGTAAAAAAACCTGAAATATTTTTTGTTACAAGGACAAACGTACAAGGATAAATTAATGTAAATTTATTTTTACATTTCTTTGTTTAAAGATAAGTTATAGGGCGTATAATATTTTCGGATGGTTACAAAAATATTATTTTTATTTTTGCATACAATAGAACACTGTTTCAATTCTAAGATTTAGAAAATTTTGTCGTTTCATAAAGAAAAGCGAGAGTTTCCAGTAGAAATTAATAAAACGTGAGTAATTAATGATATATATTTTTTCTGCTTTTTAATTTTTACTTTTCCAACAGAGGGAAAAGTATGGAGATCGATTAAAAAAAATGACTTTTTTGGACTCAAGGGATTTTGAAAAGTCAACAAATGTTAAGATGGTGGGGATTTTTTTTTGTATGTATGGATGTTAGTGTGTGTGTTAAGCACGATTTTGTTCGCCCTGTTTGAAGCTTAATAACTCCTGTGCTTTTTGTCGAAAATTTCTGAAATTTTGCAGGGAAATTTATGTATTTGGGGGATTGGTTCTATTATATTTTGGTGGTTAAAATCGAGGAGATAGGGATAATTCGACGTGTCATATCCCCCATCCCCTCGAATACGTGTCATATCTCGAGTGGGGTCGGATTTAATAAAAAAATTTTTTATTCAATTTTGGCATTTATAATATTTTAAAAAAATTCTTTTTTATCTTCAAAATTTATTATAATTAATAATATAAAAGTTATTTTTTAATGAAATCTCACAAGAGCTGGAAAAGTTACGCAACTCGTATTATATTGTGATCCAAATAATCAAATTGACATTTAAAATAAGTAGCAAGAAATTGTCCTGTTTAAAATTATTCATACTTTTCAAAATGAATAAATTAAAAAGAATAAATAGTGAATTGAAAATTTCAAATGCTGTTCAATGTACAAATTATACAGTAAAAAATTTCATGACTTAGAAGCTATTCGAGATATTGTCCCATTCCATTAATACTCCAGCAACAGATATTAATAAATAACGACCTATTGAACCTATTTCGTAACAAGGGAGTTAATAATCTCCTGGCATGACTTGAAGGTTGAATTTGTTTTATATAATAATTTATGAAAAATGATAAACGTACATTTTCCTCAAAAACCGAGCCAAAAAACTTTCAAAAGTCATTAATATTATCTTTTTGATCTCATTTGATTAAATGATAATATGTTAATTCAAGTTCACCTATCTTAGCCATGAAATGTAAGCATGTTGTAATATTATATACTGGCCAGGACACGGGAACCACATTATCAAACCGGAATAATCCCGTTCAAAGCGGTACGTATAGCAACGAGAGTTGCATAACTTTCCCGGCTGTTATGAGTTTTTATTTAAAAAAACAACGAATAGAATTTTTAGTAAGTCCTACTCCTCTGGAGATACATGACCCTCTCTATCTCCCCACCCTCTCCACTTTTTACAACCAAAATCTAATAGCATCAATGCCCCTCATATGCAAACCACCACGCCAAATTTCGTTTCTTAATCTTTACTCCATTTCGAGATATTAAGCGAAATAGACACCAACACACACACACACACCCACACACCTATCCATGGAAGTTTTTCGTGCTTTGACATTTTTGGGTTCAGGGGATCTTAGAACATGGAGATTATCAAAAAATTCGCCGCAAATTTGACACGATTCCAATAATTTCCTGTGTTTTGTAATTAACAAAACAGAAAAATAAAAGGAACGTAAAAAATAGCAGTTTCAGGAAATATATTATTTTAAGCGCTTCTATTAAACAATATAATTTCTAATATACCTAAATCGGATGCGCCTTTATTATTATTGTGAAAAATAAGAATTACTTTCATGTATACAAACACCAAACCGAACAAAAATGTAATTAATAAAGATAAAAGTGTTATAAAATATATGCATATATGGGCCGTTCATAAATTACGTAAGGGCGATTTCGGCCATTCTAGATCCCACCCACCCGTGTGTAAGAAACTGTAATATTTTCTTTGATCCCCTTTCCCTTTCCCTTCCCCTTCCCACTCTTACGTAATATTTTGGCATGAAGAGAAACCACCACACGGCCTTTCTCCCATGATAAAAAAATGTGTAGAGCGTGAATCTGCTAGCGTTATTACTCTATCACGTCACACGAACAACAGCGTTCTTAATAGAAACCGCCAAATTGAAGCCAAATTCAAAACGCCACCACTAGATCAAAAACTAAAATAAGTATATTACGTAAGACGAGATCTATTAACCCCCTACCCCTGAGTAAGAAATCGTAAGAAATCCTTGACCCCATCCACCATAAAATATCTTATGTAATTTATGGACGGCCCTAATGACGAAATTTTGTGGTGTAATTACGTGAAAACCTGTATTAGATCTAAGAAGTGAGGAAGAAATAATGGCAACGTTTCCAGTTGGCTGCATTAATGTTTGATTGTTTAATTGGCATAATATATATTACGTGTCACAGAAGTGTTTTAATTCTTATTTATTATATTCTATAAATACATTTATAGATATTTCGTAAGTTCTGTAGGCAAACTCAAAATATACAGTAGACACGCAACTTCAAATTTCTTTTGTATTTATCTGTTATTTATTCTTATGAAAATAATTGATTTTTATTATTCCTGGTTAAATAGGTTTTTTGTAAATTAGTATTACAGGTAAGAAGCTTTTTAATATATTGTAACTTTACTAATTGTTTTTTTGTAATTTTTAAAATATACATTGTTATTATATTTGTATTGTTTTTAACTAAAAGCGACCTTGAATTTAAAGAAATAAAATGGAAACGATAGCAAGAAAGATGGCCACGAGATTTCTAAATGAATGAACGAACCGATTTATTGCAGTTTTAGAAATAATTAATAGTAAACTTTTACAATTAAATAACTGTAGAAATTTACTTAGGTGTAAAAGAAAAAGAATGGAGGAAAATGTCACTCTTTGGCAGATTGCTATTTCGCACGCATAAAATTTTTGATTAACTGAACGTATAATTGAGTTGTTTGACTACTTTAGACACAGCAGGAGACACTTTCAAATTCTCTGTTAATATAGCTAGGTACTGTACAACGATAAAGTATTTACGTGCCGAATAAAAATAAATTAGAGTTTTCAGCATAATAGAAGGTAAGTAAAAAAAAATATATATATATATTTTATTTCTATGTTTTTACCTGTATTCTTTGAGGATATGATAAACAACTAACGTTTGAAAATGTATTTAGCAATAAGAATTCTAGAATTTAATTTATTATACTCTCTTAAATCTTAAGCTGAAGAGGAGTCTGAACTCCGGTTTACTCGTGTAAAACTGTTACAATAAGGCTGGATAACAATGTGATGAAACGACGTAATAGAATTCTGGCTGTGATACATCAAGATAAACCGGTTCTTGTATTCTCTTAGCATAAGGGTGTGGTTGAGAATAAATCACACAGGAACACTTTTAGTCGGTTTATAGGAAAGGATATGCATTTCGGGCTTAATGCTCCTATTCAGTCCTATTATAACATATTTATCAGCAAAATTATTAGAGAGTTACAGATTTACCGATTGTATTGAAATATTTAGGATACGCGTACAAAAGTTTATACAATAAAACTCGTGAGAAAACATAGGTGAAAAAAGGGGAGGAAAGTGGAGCTAAAATTCTTTTATCTTCAACCTTATACACATTAGAACAGTATAACAACATGTGGTAGAATAAAAAGGGGGTAATAAAACTATTAAATAAAATATTAAGTAATTAAGAAGCAAAATTTTTATAAAATTAATAAGGGTGTGAAATAATTCCGATGAAATGTATAGTATAAAAAACATAGACCAGATAGGAAAGGTTAAAAAGATGTGAGTATTCCCTGTATCGTTCACTGAATGTTTGGTGTGTTGACTTACACAGTGGAATAGGGAGGTAGTATATATTAATTAATGGGCTTTGCTATTTAGTTAGGAATAGTTGCCAGATGTCATTGATGACTGCACCTGTATTTAGGTTCGTTCTGTGTATTTCATTTGCTTTAATAATTTCAACGTGTTCATAAAATTTTCTTTTAATAATATATAGTCTATATTTTTTCTTTTTTAAAAATTTTAACGCTGTGGAGTGACATCTCGCAGCCAGCTTGGTTGCAATGAGCTACCTGTCGTCACTCAATAATAATTTTGCTGATAAATCTGTTATAATAGAACTTAAGAGGGGCATTAAGCTCGAAATGCATTATCTTTCCTATCAATAAACCGACTTTTTTCCACTAAAAGTGTTCCTGTGTGATTTGTTCTCAACGGCAACCTTATGCTAAGAAAATAATACAGTAAAAAGAATAGCAAGAAACCAAGATCTAAACCGGTTCTCGTTCTGATAATAATCAATTATTATAAATAGGTATATTATAAGTAGATACATTAAATACCCTACGTTTACGCCTATTTGTTTGTTATTAATGCAACATGTTTAAAATAATTAACATAAAATATATTTAAATCTGTTGCAATTGTTGTTAGTTTTCATTAAATATTTTAAAATATTTGTTACATGTGAATTTCATTTTTAAAAATTTAAATCTTTTCGTAAAATAGGCAGAAAATTAATAATATATATTTTAGTATATATACTAAAATACCGCTATATCCTCACCCCCGAAACTCCGCTATAATAAGGGATAAGTTTTATTATAGATAAAACTTCACATATAATTACCCGAACCTTACTTCAGTGGCCACAATAGTAGGGTTTTAAAGTGATCTTAATCTCCTTTTATATGGCCAACAAAACAGTAAAACGTCATGTTCTGAATTACAATGTGCCGTTTCTAACTTTTCTTAATTTTTTCAGGATCCTCATGAAATATGAAGTCTTGAAATAAATTACCTTACAAATTTAACATTGAACAAATGGAATATCTTAATATACTGTACATGTAATAATAGAAAATCATAATAAGTGATAGTGATTTTTTTTAAACTAATATCATTGAACATGCAATCTGACAAAGAGAAATTTAACGTTGTTCATCGACATTTATCTTCAAGCTTTCGCCATCTTGGACGGATGATTGGACGTCATCCTTTGTATTTTGTAGTAATACCATTATTATTCACTGTTCTATCCACTTTGGGTTTATTCAGACTACAAGTTATTAAAGATTCCGAATATTTACATGTTCCATCAAACGGAAGAACTTGGAAAGTCAAATCAGATGTAGAGAAGTTCTTTCGGGATAATGCTACAGACTTTGATTTTACTCGAATGACAATGTATAAAGGAGCGAATATGATTATAGCGACGTGTAAAGATGGAGGAACAATGATGCGTGAATACGTATTTGATGAATTACAAATGCTAAACGAAAAGATTCTCGACATAAAAATAACATGGAAAGGACAAAACGTAACGTATTCCGATATCTGTATGAGATCGGAAGGAGAGTGTTTCCAAAATAATTTATTATCTTTAAAAACTAAATTTGAAGATGTTAGAAGAAAAAAGCTACAGATTAAGTAAGCATTATTCTTTGTTTTTTTAGTTTATTAATTTTAAACTTCAGTTTTATTAGTTACTAGCAGGTAAGCCCGGTATTGTCCGAGCAAAAAATAAGTACAAATATTGTTAAAAGTCATTGAGGATTTATTCATGTCGATTTTATCTCTTAATAATGATTTATATCGAGACTTATCCACACCCAATATTACTCACACGTAAGGTCTCCTTATCAGACCTAAAAAATATATAATATGTTTTATTTTGACTTCACAATTTCCTTATATTTTTGTCAATTATATTTCGTACTTATTGATTAATCAGTGATTCAGTCAGCTCAGTGTACACAGATAACGTAGTTTACATTTGAATATAAATTAGAGACGTGGCTAGATCACTTGGGAATGTGGACAAACTCAAATATGGCCCTGAATTTTCCAGTGGTTTAGCTGTTTTATATGTTGATTTAGTGAGCTGTTTTATTTTAAAGCAATACATATTATATTAACATTATAATAGTTTTCTTCAGAAATTGTAAAAAAGATGCTGTATACTGGAAACATAAATATAACGCGTACATAATGGGGTGGTGATACTCACCACTTAGGATCAGGATCTGCCAAAACGAAAACAATGCATGAAATAATTATTTATTTGAAAGTCAATAGTAATTGAAATACACTAGAATTTTACTCTGATAAATGTTTAAAAACTTTCGTTGATAGAGAATGCAACGCAAACAAGTCACCTGTAAAATGACAATGTTATTATTATTTCTGTTTAGTGAGAATAATAAACTAAATATGTACTTACTTTCAACGCAAGATTTTAAGTTTATATAATCCGATTATGTTTTAACAGGTATCCTTTAGAGATAAATTCATCTCACATTAGTGTAGATGCTATCAATTTAGGAGGAGTTTCAACTGACGAAGACAGTTTTATAACAGATTTTCAAGCATTTCGTTTACTCTATTTCGTCGATTATCATAATTCCAGCAAACAAGAAATTGCTCACAAATGGGAAGAAGAATTTCTAAAAACACTTGCTGAAAATTCCTTCGTTTACATTCGAATATCAAAAATGAGTGGAATTAGTATCGATAACGAAGTTAATAATATATTTGTAAATGTTATATGGCATTTTATTATTACTGGAATACTTACGGTGATATTTGCAAGTGTAACTTGTATGACGAAGGACTGGGTGACAAGTAAACCGCTGATTGGTGCTTCCGCTTGTATTTCATCCTTGTTTGCTGTGATAACTGCCTTTAATATCTTAGTTGTTTGCGGAATGAAATATGCTGAAACGAATGTAATTGTTCCATTTATAGTTATAGGTGAGTGTACGAAATATCATTTTTATATATAAATATTGAATTTGATTTAAATTAACGACTGTTTGAATATATTTTTGAGGTATCGGACTGGATGACTCATTTGTTCTATTAGCGGCTTGGAGAAAAACCAACCCCAAAGATTCTGTTGAAAAGAGAATGAGTGAAACGTATTCCGAGGCTACCGTATCGATTACCATAACGTCTTTGACTAACGTTGCTTGTTCGTTAATTGCGATAACTACTCCTTTCGGAATTCTCCAAATTGCCGGAAGTTACATGGCTTTAAGTATTTTCATAGATTACATCTATCAGGTTACATTCTTCGGCGGACTTCT
Organism: Centruroides sculpturatus; assembly: GCF_000671375.1. Lineage (NCBI taxonomy): Eukaryota > Metazoa > Arthropoda > Arachnida > Scorpiones > Buthidae > Centruroides > Centruroides sculpturatus. The sequence goes on from NW_019385086.1 coordinate 145,140, forward strand.
TGCACTGGATGGTTATAGAGAAACCAAGAAATTGCATGCAATACTTTTCGTTCCTGTTAATCTGGATGTACGACCATCAGGTAACATAACGTAACTTAATTATTATTAAATTAGTTAACTCTAAATAATGAATTGCATCGTGGAATTTAAAAGAAAAGAAGTTTCTTTAATTGTTTCTTTAAAATTAAAATAATATTTCGAAGAGAAATTTAACACACACACACACACACACACTTACCTATATTCTACATAATCTACTATTCATATAGTATTACTACATTTGGACTATTTTTTACTTTTTGGGTTACTTTAAAAATAATTTTAACTACATTTCGAGGAATTCGGAATTACTTAATATGAAACTTATGTGGAAACATATCAGGTTCTCGCCGGATATGTACTGTTTACCTGTAGTTTATTTATATTATTATTATTAATTAACGAAAATAGCGTTCTGTATAGGTAGCCGTACTTCATTCGCTTCATAAATTATCCAAAAGGTGTGTAAGAATCGCCACTTCCGTGACTAAATAGTGCGAAGATTTAAGATGATTAAATTATAGCCGATCTTATCCGTTTTCACCGGGTGCAAGAATTAGATCCCCCTTTTCCGAAACTAATTAAAGAATTTTTAGATGGGTCTAAAAATATGTTCGATTTCCCACAAGAAACGCAAAAATTAGGTAATAAATATATTCATTTTTCTTCTAGGTTTACTGGGATTTATAAAGTATGGCTGTTATTCAAGTGAAGATATTGTAGGCAAAACAACAATGACATGTTACAGAAATTATTTAGGAAAGATACTAACGTTTCCAATTGTAAAAGCAACTATTATTCTTTTTTTCCTTCTGTATCTCGCTGGAGGAATCTATTTTACGAAATATTTACAACCATCGACAGGTATCGATACGGCATTTAACGACAATTCTTACATGTTAAACTTCTTTCGTGATGAAAATACATTCTATTCGCAATATCGAGAGAGAATACAGATAATTGTTACATCATCATTGGACTACTCCGATCCAAATACCCAGAATAATCTAGAGAAATTAACGACAGAACTGGAGAATTCTCCTCATATGGCCGGGAGTAATTACACGGAATCAGGGCTAAGACAATATCTGAAATTCATTAAAGATCCACAGTTTTGGATTTCTCTCAGAGGATATAATTTGAGTCGACCGGATGACTTCACCGATGCTTTACGCAGAGTATTTCTTAAATTCAAGTGGGCCAAACGTTTCAACAAGGACATTGTCTTCAGTGAAGATGGCACTAAAATATTAGCTTCTAGATTTTTTATTCAGACGAAATTGGTTGATAATTCGCTGAAAGCAAATGAAGTTTTTGTTAATATGTGGAATATAATAGATAAATATAATCTTCCTGTACAGTGTTACAATTATCGATATATTTTCTTTGATTCTATCCTTGAGGTAGTTCCTATAACAACTCAATCAATAGCCGTTAGTTCTTGCGTGGTAATTTTGATATTTATCATTTTTATTCCAAATGTGTTTTGTGCATTTTGTATTGCTCTCACAATAGCTTGTATTGAGGTAATAAGTATAGGCTATATGTCTGTATGGGGTGTTAATTTGATTCCTTTAGTAATGATTTTATTGATAGCGATCACTGGATTTTGTACGGATTATGCAGCTCATATAACATACGCGTATGCAAAAAGTAAAAGAAAGAATCCGAATGAAAAACTGCAAGATTGTTTGGATGCTGCTGGTCACGCGATAGTGCAAGGTTGTATTTCGTCGCTTTTCGGCGTCGTTGTTTTAATCGGAGCGCCGTACGAAGGCTTGAAAGATGTGTTTAAAGTATGTTTTATATTTTTTATTTCTTCTATAGTTCAAGGGTTATTTATTCTTCCGGCTATGCTGTCATTATGGGACGATTTTTTGTTATTATTATGTAAAAGTGATGAACGACGGCGTTCGAACCGAGAGTTTTCGTATATTCCCAATACGAATGAAGAGTTATTAAACTAAAGAATTAGTGTGAACTTGTAAAATATCTAAAATGTAAAACCTTAGCACTGTGAAGTGTTATAGATCGATAGACATAACATAGAAAGCCAAGTTGACAATTTAAGCATTAATTGCGTATATGAAAAAATGTTCGTTAATATTCTTATTATTTTTATATATTTTTCTTTGTTTTGCACTCTAACATGCTGCCTTTCTTATATATTTTCACCAACACTGATTTTGCCAATTCTTTAGGTACACTGTCACAATGGACTACAAGTTTTAATCATATTTTTAATTTATTTAATTTTAAATATATGCTTTCCACCTCAAATCAGTAGTAGCTTTATCATACTTTTCCTTTAACAATAGAGTCGTGCCAATCATTTATTTAACACCTTTCGGGGGGAATTATGAATTAAAATAACGAGACTCTCGATTTTCATCGGAAGTTTTTATATAGTTAATCGGGGCTTCCTGTTCCATATGGTTTCCGTATAGGATCTCGGATTCCATTCGTCTGACTCCGTTCTCGAGAGTAAAGAAAGACATACAGACGGACGGACAAACGGAATTTATAGGTCTACAATTTTTTCAAATTTTACCCCCTTTATGTGTAACGGAAAATTTATATACTGTATATAGTATATTAAATAATACATTTTCACTAGAAGCAATAAGTTTATTACATGTAAACAAACAAGAGATTAATACTTAGTGGAATCACCTTTGTCTTCTATGACAGCTTGTAAACTCCATGACATCAAATCCACCTATTTTTCGAGAAAGATGTTGATCTTGCGCTTCATTTATCGAATAAAGTTGTTCGGTAGACTTGTAGGCTTTTCCTCTTAGATTTTAGGATTGTTCGATCCAGCTTCTTCCAAAGATGTTTGGTGGGATTCAAATCCAGACTTTAGGGAAGCCAAAAAATGTTCGAGAAGATTGGACGAATGCTTCTAGGAGGCCAAGTCCACGACGAGAGAAACACCCTGTACCCTCCTGTATTGGAAATGCTCTACAGTCCCAACACAGTTAGCAGGTGTGTAGGCGATGTTCTTCATTCGCCACACAATTTGTTACCGTCTGGAGCTCTTAAATCTCTTGTGGTCGAATCCAGAATAGATTGCTGATTACTGATGTAAAGGATCGATAAGTAAATAAAATAAGTTATATCTGTTTTATATTAAGTGAGACTTTTAAGAAAAATTTTAATTTATGTATCTTACATTATGGGTTCGGCCAGGCTCACAATGGGTAATGACCAGGCTTACAAATACGGAAGGACAAAAACGTAAAAATGGAGTTTTACCTATAGAACAAAACTTTATGTACTGTACAGTTAATAATAGAAATTCATTAAATACATTCATAAAGTCTTTTGGGCGTGTGAATAATGACAGCACAAATTAATGTGCAAAATTAGAGACGACATGAAAAATAAAAGTGTTATCTGTTTAATTTTTTAAATAGGCGAGTTTAACCGAAAATACGAAGTATGGAAATTAAATAATTATGAGAAATCGGGGGTTTAAGTCAGCGAAACCTAACCCGTTCTCCGGCGTGACTTGGAGGAATATTTGATCGGTTTTTATCTATCAGAGTATGGCGAGGAAAAGGACATGTGGGTTTTCCACTTCGTCATCTTTTCACCGCTTGACCTTTCTATTGCCCTTTTCTCGGGGAGAATATTAGAATATTTGATTACTTAAATATTTAATTAACGTCGACCAAAACAAAAGTGGAAATGAAAAAGGGATCGAAATCTCACACCATCCTCTACTTTTCCAAAAATTGCAGTGTTTTTCTTAAAACTGAGTGCGATTTTTATAACTTCGAAGAATTGGACACATTTAAACTCATTTTTTGTGTAAACTAGAGCAAAAATGTGGGACCTCTTAAAGTACACCTTTTTGTGAGAGGTAGTTTCTGGGAAGATAATATCGGTCTATATGCGGTATTGTAATTTCCTTTTCAAACTCTCTCTCTAAGTTATGATAATATAAAATAAAAATAACAGATTAAGCAGACAAAGGTAAAGAATTCGTTGAGTAAGTGGTCGCGTAGCCTACTACTACTTTTTCATCACAGAGTGTCGCGTTACCACTTATCCAAGTCACGTTACTCTTTACGGCCTGTTACATAAACCGATAGAGAAAACAAATCGACGTTTGCTGAATCAGATAGTTTACTGTTGAGTAATCGGTGACTCGTGGTCGTCTTTGAAGGTTAAAAATAGTTCAAAGTCCGTCAACTGGATAGTTGGTCGGTTCGTCTCGCATTGTCTTCTCTTGTTGCGAGTAGAATTGTTCCAAGAAATTCTTCGGTTAATCGTGATGTTGTCACTTCGATTGATTCACATAGCGGGTTCCATTCTGAAGTGGGATACGAGCTCGTCCGATTTCAAGTAAGTGGGTGAAAGGTCGCGGAAGAGTGGGTTGTAGTTGACCGTTGACATACATTCGTCGAGTCGAAGATCGACTGCGGATTAAAAGTTATTCTCCTGGTAGAGGATTTGTAGATAGGTTGTAAACGAGAGTTTCCATGAAAGGTTTCGTTGGCACGGCTGATTGCTTTTCGGTCTAAATGTTACTTTAATTTTACAATTCACAATAAACAAAGTTAATAACCCCAACATGTTTCTTAGTGTTTCTCCTCGGTTTTGCCGGGAAACGAGGTATTCAAATTAACATAAAGGTTTTATACACTCTCTCTACTATCCATTCTTAAACTGGATGACCTCAGCATGAGCATAGTTCTCACTTTCTACACTGCAACAGCAGTCTGCTAGGAGAGATGGGCCTCACTCGAAGGTATAGCCCATGAAAAGAAACGGAAATGAGAAGAAAAGTTTGTGAGAAATTAGGGCGAAGGGGAAATTTAGATAGATAGAAAAGGTAAGACAGGAGCAGCTCCCTTGCGGGGACCATAAATATGTATTTCTTTTATTTTCAATACAAATTTCATTTATACAACTATATTCAAAATTACACTGCAACAGCAGAAGGTTGGAACGACGTAGACCTAGTTACTGAAGAACTAGACTACAGAATAGAAGAGAAAGGGGCCTGCAGAGTCGTCTTGCTTCGGCAAGACGACTCTGCAGGCTTTTCTCTTCACCTTCTAATCTTCCATGTAATCTATTACTATTACTTCTTTTCTTTCATTTCTTTCAGGGTTAAGTCAGTCAACAAGACAGTCAGCCCTGTTAATCTTTAATATTCTTAACTAAAAATCTAATATTATCCTATATACTAATACAATGAAGAATATGCTCTTAAAAAAATACATTAATATAGGGAGGAAAATTAGATTGTCGTGGCCGTCCTTCTTTACAGGTTGGGTTCCCTTAAATGCGCCAATTATTTGTCTCTGAGGGGTAGAATCAGGTAGACTTTCCTCTTGAGTAACCTTGAGCTCGGTACTTTCCTTTGGAGTAATTGCTTCTTTACTCTTTTTAAATGTGTTTTCCTCGTTTGTGTTCCTTTGGTATTTCCGACGAATAGATTTAGAACATTTTATTTTCCAAAAGCAATAACGAAATGTGGAAATGATGCATATACTAAGGATTGCCGTATAACACAGCCAAGAATTATCACGGTAAGTGGAGGTGAAACGGTTGAAGTAGGTATTGTAGATCGCATGTGGAAATGGGAGGTAAGGATAATTCCAGGTAAAATATCCTACGCATCCATTTGGTAAAGTTATTATCCTCGTATTATTTAATTTGCTAATCGACGAAGGGGATGAAGGCTATTTTCGCCGTCTAGAGGATCACTTGCTAGCTAAGATGACTGAGGTGAGGTGGGTGTGGAGTATATCCACGTTCCTCGATCGTCTATTCTTTTAAAATCAGCGAATAACTTAAGACAATTAGAACAGAGTTCCTTGACCTTTAGATCATTTCCGATGTATAGCGAATATTCCCAACTTTGTTGTGACGCTCTTCGTATCGGTACGTGTGAACAGATAGAAAAATGTGACGTTTAACAAATCGTCAATTCAATAACATATACGATTGTCTATTTAGGCTATAACTAATGCTATGATAAGATATTCTGTTTGAAAGTAGGCGAATGCTTTTATTGAATGAATATAGGTAGAGTTCTAAAATGTCATAAGTATCGAAGTATCCACTCGCTGTAATTAAATCTATGATTACCTTTGATTACACCAATACTATGATTACGTCACTTCTACAGAAAGTAGAACACCAGACGACCTTCATCCACTTTTCAGCCTCGTGGGTTGGGAGGGGGCAATGTAGCGAGACGTCTTAGTTGTAAACATTATAACTCTTACGTCATTTATCATCAGGAATGACGTCACCAAAAATGTTACTTACGTCAGCCTTACGCAAAATAGTAAGTTTTTTTTAGCTATTATTAGATAACTTCAGTTGTTTTCTCATTTAAATATTCATAGATATCGCTAAAAATCTTTCGTTTTTATTATTTTACTCGAAATTTTCATTTTAGGCGTGATTAAGTTTTAAACAATTTATAGATGATTATTTAATATATTTATCAGTGGAGAATTATCATTAAGGCTACTATATCCAGGCGTAGAAAAGTAAGAGTTTAGGGACACAAAAATTGTAAATAACAATAAAATAATATTATGTAGAAGCACTTCATAAAGGAATTACTAAAAATTGGAATGGAAATAACATAGCACACAGTAAATTAGTATTAAGTTATATAGATATACAGTATTTGGTACGAATTTCTATCATATTTTACTATGATTAGTCTTGAATCTGAGGAAATATTTTGATCAAAACAAAATATTACTATACGGCAAATTTAAAACTAATAATTATTTACTTTCTGTTTAGAAAATACTAAAAATAAAATTTATGAGTGATGAGTGAAGCGAATGGGGTGCAAAATCTCCTTAGTTAGATGTAATTAATTTTAACATTATATAATAAAATTAATATAATAAATAATCTTATATTTATTGAGAAAAGTCTGCTTAAGTATTAAAATAAAGGAAGAAAAAATAACTTTCTTTTCTTGCATATAAACATTTGAAAATATAAGGAAAAGCGGAATTATTATCTTCTTCTTCTTTATCTTCGCCTTTTCCCATGTTTATATGGAGTCGGTGTTTTCTTCTCTAATAAGTTTTTTTCCATTTCTCCCTATCAAGAACTTCTCTCTTAAGTCCCCTTGAAGTCTTCTTCCACCTTATCTTTCCAACGCATCTTTGGTCTTCCTCTTTTCCTAAAGACCTTTTACTAACAGTTTTCCGATCTTCTTTCCAACATAATTGTCACTTCTTCGCTCAACGTGGCCAAACCACCTCAAACTACATTCTTGCATCTTGTTGCTCATGGGGCTCACCTTAAAGACCCTCTAATAAAATCATTCCTTATTCTATCCTTCTTTGACACTCCACACATCCATTTCAACATTATCATCTCCACCGCCTCCATCTTTCTTTCTTGGGCTCTTGTTATTGCCCATGTCTCAGCTGCATATAACATTGCAGGTCTAACAACTGATTTATACAATTTTCCTTGCCTTTCAGATTGCAGCTAACTTTCGTGTCGCATAACACACCGCTCAGATTCTTCCAGTTCATCCATCCACATTAAATTCTATGCTGCAATCCTCCTCCAAACTTGACAAATGTCTCAAGATATTTAAAACTCGGAACAAAAGGAAGCGAAACATTTTTGGATTTTAATATTACACTCATCTCTACCATTCAGAGTCATATAAGCTGTTTTAGTTCTGCTAATCTTCATGTCTCTTTCTTCCAAAACTTTCCTCCAATCTTTCAGTTTCTTCTCAGCCTTGGTTTGGGAAAGTTCACACAGTACAATATCATCCGCAAACATCATACACCACGGAGCCTCACACTTCACATCACACACCAACACGTCCATTATTAGGTCAAACCAGGGGCGGACTAAGGCCTAGGCAACCTAGGCACGTGCCTAGGGCCCGTAATTTTTGGGGCCCGGAAATTAGGTTTTTAATTTTTTAATTTTAAAAATAGGCCCGGAATTACAATGTTGCCTAGGGCCCGCTTTAGCCTTAGTCCGCCTCGGGGTCAAACAAATAAGGGCTAAGGGACGATCCCTGATGCAACACGACATTAACGAAGAACCCTTCCGTAGTGCCCACACTACTCTTAATTTGGGTCTCCGCTCCCTCGTAAATTTTCATCACGAGCCTAACATATTTTTCTGAAACATTCCTTTCCCTCAAACATCTCCATATCTCTTGCCTTGGTACCCTATCATACGCCTTATCTAGATCTATGAAGACCATGTTCAAATCTTCCTCCATTTCCCCGTGCCTTTCCATCAGCTATTTTAGAGCAAAGATAGCATCAGTTGTACTCCTTCCCGGCAAAATGCCAAACTTGTTCCTCTCCAATTTCAGACTCTTGCCTAATCCTTCTTTCTACAATTTTCTCCCAAATCTTCGTAGTATGGAACAATATCTTTATATCTCTGTAATTTCCGCAATTTTGTACATCTCCATTACTTTTAAAGATCGGCACCAGAATGCTCTTCCTTCATTCATCTGGGATCTCCTGCTGCCAGAGTTTCTTCATAAGTCCAAGAGGATATTAATTCTCTCCTTACCCAAACCTCGCCAAGCCTCAATCGGAATCCGATCAGTGCCTAATGCTTTCCCTATCTTCATTTTCCTAAGCACAATTTTCACTTCTCTGCTAATATCTTGCATCACTCCTTCATTTGCCTCTCCGTTCTCGTATAAAGTTCTGGGGTTTTCTTCATTCAATAAATTCCTAAAATATACTTTCCATTTTTTCCTTGACCCTTTCGTAATCTTGTAATACCACTCCTATATCATCTTTAATCAGTTTAATAGAGGTAAAATCTTTTGATGCCTTATCTCTTGCTTTGGCAATTCTCATCAACTGACTTTCACGACTTTTCCTTTCGAAAACTTTATAAGCCTCTTCTAAAAGTCTTTGCTTTCGCAATAGCCACAGCTTTTTTAGTCAATTTATTTGCCAAATGGTAAATTTCTTTATCTTCAGGCCTTCCCATCAAATCCCATCTTTTCTTTGCATCTTTCTTTTGTTTAACTGCGGATTGTACCTCAGCATTCTACCACCAAAGTTCCAATCCACCAGAAGAACTCTGTATTGTGCAGCAACACTTTCTCCATTTAACACCTTACTGTTTCTCATTTCTCTCAGATGTCTCCTGAGACACAAGAAAAAAATCAATCTGGCTAGATCTACCTCCACTCATTTATGTAACCAGTTGATTCGCTTTCTTCTCAAAGTAGGTATTAACTAGCGCAAGGTCAAAAACCACAGCATGATCGACTAGTCTTTCTTTCTCTCCATTCCTTTCTCCCATACTTCACCTCCCAAGAACTCTTCTTTCCGCATTCTTCCTCTTCCCAACATGATCATTTAAATCGCCCCCACAGATTAATTTCTCGTTCATAGGAACACACATTATAACTTGGTCAAGATCTGTCCAAAAGTTTGTCTTTTCTTCTTTTTTACTACCTGGCTGAGGAGCATACACATGCACATAATCCTAATGAAAATTCCACCAACGTCCAACTTAACTCTCATAATTCTATCACACTTTCGTTTAACCTCACAGACTCTGTCTTTTAGAACTTTCTTTCAACTCCATTCTTTCTTCCCTTATTCGCTCCACTCACAAACAGCTTGTACCCTTCACCAAGTTCTTTAGCATTCCATCTTGTCTCTTGCAGGCACAAAATGTTCACTCTCCTTCTTTGCATAAGATCAACCAACTTTCTACTCTTCCCATTCAATGTTTAAAGTACAGTACAGTACCTATTCTTATTCTTATCTTCTTCCTCTTCTCTTTCTGGATTAACTTTTCTCCCGTCCTTGGTTCGATAACCCCAGTTCATTTGACATAGTTTTCGGGCGACATGACTGCACATCGCTTCTTACTTTAGTCTAGTAGACATTTCATATAGTTTTGGCATAAGTTTTAAGGCCTGATACCCTTCCTGACGCCAACCTTATTTGATATAAGGCTAAATATATATAATTTGTTCTAATATTCAAACCACAGCGGTTATATCGAACTCCGTTCTATTCTAAAGCGGGATTATTATAAAATAATGAAATAAAATAAAGGAGGAAAATCTCCTTTCTAATTGGTTGCTACTGAGCATACAAACCATTTTTCTTATAAAAAAAAAACAACTTGTTACTGAGTTGTTTGACAACTTTAGGAATAAGCTATACGCAGTTTTAAATTCTCTTTCTATAAACAGTACAAAGGTACAATGGTAAAGTAATGCGTTAACGTAAACAAGTGAAAGTTTCCAACATAAGATAAAAGCAGGTTAGTAAATAATACCTTTTATTTTTAGTTTACTTTCTCGGTTTTATTGTATATAACAGAGGGAAAGTATAGCGATCGGTCAAAAGAATGACGTACAGTACTTAAGAATTTTACATCTTTGGACTCGTGACCTTGAAACGTAGAGAAATGGAGAAAAATTCGCTGGGTTTTTCTGTATTTGTGTGTGTATAAGCTTAATAACTTCTGTACTTACGAAAATTTCAGCAACTTTACAGGGAGGTTCGTGTATTAGAGGGATTGTTGCCATTAAAAAATTTTGGAGGTTAAAGGTCAGGGAATCATGTGTCATATTTCGAATAGAGTCGGGCTTAATGAAGATTTTACTCATGATTAGCATTTAAAAATTGTTTATAAAACTCATATCTACCATCAAAATTAAGTTTTATCCCATTATATAATAATTAATCGTAGAAAAAAATTTATTTAAATAAATTATTATTATTTTTTTTTAAATTAATAATAAATTTGTAATTTCAATTTAATTATTTACAAAACTAATAATATATTTTTGTATGTGTAGTAAAACGTCGTTCAGTGGTAATGTCGTTTTGAAGTAATTATCCTTATGTGGCTAATTTCCCTGAAATTTCCCTATAAAAGTTTATTAAAAGCAGGCAGTTTCAGTATAGTTTATTGAGATCCTTCCAATAGACTGTGTGTGCACATAAAATATACCTTTATTTACACTCTGCATATTATATTTATCTACACAATTTAGTAAGAAGAAACAGAATTGTATATTTATTCCATACACATAATTAAATATGGAATGTGACAAAGAGAAATTTTACGTGCTACATCGATGTTTATCTACAAGTTTTCGTCACCTTGGACGGCTGATTGGACGTCATCCATTGTATTTTGTTATAATCCCATTTGTGTTTACTGCTCTGTTCGCTTTGGGTTTATTGAGGCTACAAGTTATTAAAGATACGGAATATTTAGTTGTTTCAAAGAAAGGAAGAACTTTCAAAGTCAGAACAGAAATAGAGAAGTTCTTTCCGGAAAATGCTACAGATTTTGATTTTACACGAATGACAAGACTTGAAGGAATTAATATGATTATAGCGACTTGTAAAGATGGAGGAACAATGATGCGTGAAGACGTGTTTGATGAATTACAAATGCTAAACCGAAAGATTCTCGACGTAAAAATAAAATGGAAAGGACAAAACGTAACGTATTTCGATATCTGTATGAAATCGGAAGGGGAATGTTACCAAAATAATTTATTATCTTTAAAAACTAAATTTGAAGATGTCAGAAGAAAAAAGCTGCAAATTAAGTAAGTATTTAATTTTTATATGTTTATATTTTATTGTTCGACTCTTATAAATTGCCATCATTTTCTTATAATTGATAATAGTGTGTAGTGTTCTAAACATATTATATAATTCTAAATAATATCGAATTATATAAATAAGAATAGTGAAGATAAACAAAGTAAATTTATCAGACGTATTTTTTTTATTAAGTTATGAGGATTAAAAACGTTTGTACTGTACCTGTTAATAGTATCGATAGGTGAAGTTTATTGTTTTTAATCGTTTGATTTATTTCTATAAGGAAACGCGACACATAAGAGGAATTTCTAAAGAAAGTTGGTCTCTATTTATGTGTTACAAACGTGAACTGATCCAGAACACTCCACATGATCAACCCCAAGGCGCCAATCTCCGACCTGGGTACAATACGTGTGTACTTTTCCTTTCAGATGATCGATCTGTAAGATCGGATCAGTCTTTGCAACGTGAAACAGATCACTTCTGGAACGATCCTACCCTCCGCTCGGATTAATTTGATCGCGATTCAGTTGATTCTAGATAGGATTTAGTTGATTTCAATGCAAGGATAGAGATTGATCAGATCACTATAGCTCGTTTGTGTACAAGATTTGAACGATCACATTAGTATTGGATCTGTTTGATTACAAATGTATATGCATCCTCTGTGTTACGTGCTTAATACATCAGGCAATTTGCGAATTTTGTTTTATATTGTTTCAATATATGAAAAGTCACAAATGTATGTTACTATTAATTAATAGTTATAATTATTCACAATAATAAACTAAGTACGTGTTTCTAACGTAAGACTTCTTACAATATCTAATATACTGTATTGTAATTATATTTTTCACAGATATCCGATGGAGATAAATTCATCGCATATTAGTGTAGACGCTATCAATTTAGGAGGGGTTTCAACTGACGAAAACAGTTTTATAACAGATTTTCAAGCATTTCGTTTACTCTATTTCGTCGATTATCATAATTCCAGCAAACAGGAAATTGCAAAAAAATGGGAAGAAGAATTTCTTAAAACTGTTTCTCAAAATTCCTTCGTTCACATCCGCTTATCAAAAATGAGTGGAATTAGTGTCGATAATGAAGTTAATACTATATTTGTAAATATTGTATGGCATATTATTATTAGTGGAATATGTATGATGATATTTTCAAGTGTAACCTGTCTGACGAAGGACTGGGTGACAAGTAAACCGCTGATTGGTGCTTCCGGTTGTATTTCATCTTCGTTTGCTGTGGTAACTGCCTACGGGTTCTTATCTCTCTGTGGTATGAAATATAATGACATGTCTGTAATTGTTCTATTTATTGTTGTAGGTTAGTATACAAAATGTATTTATTTTTCGAAACTCGAATGTAATTTTAATTAACGATAGGTTGAATGTATTCTACAGGTATCGGACTGGATGACTCATTTGTTCTGTTAGCTGCTTGGAGAAAAACGAATCCCAAAGATTCTGTTGAAAAGAGAATGAGTGAAACGTACTCCGAGGCTACAATATCCATTACTATAACATCTTTGACTAACGTTGCGTGTTCGTTAATTGCATTAACTACTCCTTTTAGAATTATCCATATTGTTGGAAGTTATATGGCTTTGAGTATTTTCATAGATTACATCTATCAAATTACATTCTTCGGCGGATGTCTTGCACTGGATGGTTATAGAGAAGCAAAGAAATTGCATGCAATACTCTTCGTTCCTGTTAAGCTGGATGAACGACCATCAGGTAACATAACAATTAATCATTAAGTTAACCATTAAGTAATTAATGAACATGTAAATAAAGTATGATGGCATCGTACTTTAACTATATTTTAATAATCGAAGTAAAATTGTTTATAAACACCTTGTCACTAATGTAATGAATTTCGTATATGATAAAATATGATCGTGTCACTCTATTTTATAGAATAGTTTTGTTTTCGAAAACTAGTGCTTTTATTTTGTTTTAATAATTTACACAAAAGTATTTATATTCACTTAACATAATGAATCACGGAATATAGTAAAAATACGCTTCTCGTAAAGTAGAACACAGCATTGATCGTAAACTGTAAGGTAGATCATAAGTATGGGAATTCCCCGAATTACGAACACCCGATTTCCGGACTATTACTGTATCGGCTGTTACATGTAATAGGGGAAAAGTATGGAAATCGGTCAAAAAATGACCCGAAAAATTATTAGAGTTGATAACTATTTGCTTTCATTAGTAATTAACAGATATGTCTAACATTTCCAGGCCAAAGAGTAAGAAGGATAAACGATGTAATGAAAACTATATGTCAAGTCTGTTTATTTTAGCTTTCCCATTGTTATGTTTATCACGAAAAGTCGAGATCAAATTGGAAAAGAATGAGGTGTCCAGATATCATAAAAGTCTATACTTTCCTCGAGTCATAAAAAATAAATATGAAAAATTTGGTGCAGATCGGATAGGTTTAAGAGTTACTAACTTAATCTACACTAAACTAAAAATACAACATTTAATAATCATATTTTTAAAATAAAATAATAAAAAATGGCTAATAAATACTTTATATTTATTTTTTTTTATTTTTCTTTTAGGTTTTCTGGGATTTATAAAGTATGGCTGTTATTCAAGTGAAGATATTGAAGGCAAAACAACAATGACATGTTACAGAAATCATTTAGGAAAGATTCTGGCGATCCCAATAGTAAAAGCAACTATTATTATTCTTTCTTTGTTGTATCTCGCTGGAGGAATCTATTTTACGAAATATCTACGGCCAACGACAGGTATCGATAAGGCATTTAACGACAATTCCTACATGATAAACTTCCTTCGTGATGAAAATATATTCTATTCGCAATATCGAGATAGAATACAGATAATTGTTACCTCGTCACTGGATTATTCCGATCCAAACATCCAGAATAATATAGAGAAATTAACGACAGAACTGGAGAATTCTCCTCATATGGCCGGAAGTAATTTCACGGAATCGTGGCTGAGACAATATCTGAAATTCACTAAAAATCCACAGTTTTGGTTGTCTCTCAGAGGATACAATTTGAGTCGACCCGAAGACTTCATCGATGCTTTACGCAAAGTATTTCTTAAATTCAAATGGGCCAAACGCTTCAACAAGGACATTGTATTCAATGACAATGGCACTAAAATATTAGCTTCTAGATTTTTTATGCAAACAAAACTGGTTGATGATTCGCTGAAAGCAAATGAAGTTTTTATTAATGTGTGGAATGTAATAGATAAATATAATCTTCCGGTACAATGTTACGATTTTCGATTTATTTTCTTTGATTATACTCTTGAGGCTGTTCCTACAACAATTCAATCAATAGTCGTTAGTTCTTGCGTAGTTATTTTGATATTTATCATTTTCATTCCAAATTTGTTTTGTGCATTTTGTATTGCATTCACAATAGCTTGTATTGAGGTAATAAGTATAGGCTATATGTCTGTATGGGGTGTTACTATGATGCCTATAATAACGATTTTATTGATAGCGATTACCGGATTTTGTACGGACTATGCAGCTCATATATCGTATGCGTATGCAAAAAGTAAAAGAAAGAATCCGAATGAAAAACTGCGCGATTGTTTGGATGCTGCTGGTCACGCGATAGTGCAAGGTTGCCTTTCATCACTATTAGGCATTTTTGTTTTAATAGGAGCTCCGTACGATTGCATGAAAGATATGTTTAAATTATGTTTCATATTTTTTATTTCTTCCATAATTCAAGGGTTATTTATTCTTCCAGTTATGTTGTCATTATGGGATAATTTTCTGTTATTATGTCAAAGTAGCAAGAGACAGCGTTCGGATGAGGAATCTTCAGATGCTCCGAATACGAAAGAAGGGTTGTTAAATTAAAAAGAATAATTAATCCAAAAATTCCATAATCTAAAAAATATAAAATATTTATGGCACTGGAAACTGTTAAAGATCGATGTAACGTAACATCGATTACGACGTTGAAAAATGAATATACTATATATATATTGTTTATATTGTTTCCAGAAATAAAATGTGACTAGCAATGAGTTAATTTGAATTTTGATACTTTAATTAGTAAGTAAATTCTTATTTTATTTATTGTTTTATTATAAATATATAGTTAAAACATGTACGATCTTTATAATGCCTGATATACAGTATTTCAATTTTAAAAAAATTATTATTCTAGATAATTTACTGTCTTCACTGCATTTTTATTATAAAATTTAACATATACAGTTTTTATTATTTGTTATTTTTTGGTTTTAATTATAGTTGATGGTCTGGTAGTTGCTAATTTGTATAAGATAAATAAAAATTAGTAGATTAGATAATAAACAGATCTAAGTGGCATGCTGATTTTCGAGTGAATCCTGTCGTCAATGTTAATTTCATATTGGTATTGTCAAAGAATGTCGTATAATAAAAATTAAAAGACAAAGTCGTTCTAAAAATATATATTTCAGACGATTACCATTTTTACAAAGTGTTCTAGAACAAAGTACAGACAGCTGGACCTTCCTTTTTAGGCTACACAACTGCCTATATTTAAAAAGTTCCTTAAAAACACAAAAAAACCAATAAATATTAAGAAAAAATCTTCTTTAAAATTGGAATGGTAAATCTTACGACGTCTTGTTACTTCATCTTTGTCCATTGGGTTTCTGGCTCTTTGGCTCTTTATCTACTGAGGATTAGCGCTGACAAATGTAGATTAGGCCGATATCCCTCTGGTGACGAATTATAGCGATATATTTGGATTTCCGTNAAAGAGCCAGAAACCCAATGGACAAAGATGAAGTAACAAGACGTCGTAAGATTTACCATTCCAATTTTAAAGAAGATTTTTTCTTAATATTTATTGGTTTTTTTGTGTTTTTAAGGAACTTTTTAAAATATAGGCAGTTGTGTAGCCTAAAAAGGAAGGTCCAGCTGTCTGTACTTTGTTCTAGAACACTTTGTAAAAATGGTAATCGTCTGAAATATATATTTTTAGAACGACTTTGTCTTTTAATTTTGTAAAAAGTAATTTATTCATCTGACGGAAATCCAATGTCGTATAAATTAGAAAATATAGATTACTGTATTAATTATGTTATATTTTAGCGTGTTTCCAACCTGGTTAATAATGATTCCCCGCGTTAGTCGACTTATCTAGAGCAGTCGAGAGCAGCCCGAGAAATTCTAATAAGCATCCGTAGAGACATTGTCAATGTTATTTTATTTTCCAGTTTACTGCATGGGGTCATTTTACAACCGTAATTAACCTTATATTCGTGACAAAATACATTAACAGTAAACTTGACCCAGTAAAAGAATAAAAATAAATTATATAATTTATTAATTACTAGTTTGCACATCATTGTAATGTAGTAGACTATATTATTTTAGAATCTACTGTACTGAAGGAATGTTAATATTCTGCATGCTTAAAGCTTGCAATTTCGCAAGAAAAAAAATTACATGTGAGCCTCTGGAAGCCTATGAAGTTTACTTGTGGCCCTCTGGAAGTCTATAAAGTTTACTTGTGTCTCTTTGGAAGCCTATGAAGTTTACTTGTGGCCCTCTGGAAGCCTATGAAGTTTACTTGTGGCCCTCTAGAAACATATGAAGTTTACTTGTGGCTCTCTGGAAGCCTATGAAGTTTACTTGTAATTGCATCCACACGAGGTTGTTCATTACTGTTCTAGAGGGTTAATAAGCGAATAAAATGCAATATATATTTCATATATCAAGCAAGACTTTTAAGAAAAAATTTAATCTAAGTATCTTACATTGTATTAAAATTACGTAAAAATTAAAAATTTCCTTTGTGAAGGGAGGATTAATTATTAATATCTTCTGATGTATTATTTTCTGTATCCATAATGTCAATAGCTTAAAAAATATTCTTTTATAATACACGAGCTTAGCACTTATTAAATTTGAATTTTTAAACATAAAAAAGGAAGCATCTTCACAACGGAGGCTCAAGCTTCCTTTACGATTCCTGTTATTAAACATATTATACTATTTGTCACCTTTGCAGGATTACAGTATACTGAGCGTAATGAAAAACTTGCGATATCACAGCCTGCATTCAAATACAAGCACCAGTGTTTATATACTCTCCTCCTAGAAACAGGAAGACTGCTGAATGAACCATTCAGTTTTCGCTGTCAGCCTGCATCTTTCCGAAGAAATTATATATATCTATATATATACTAGCTGCAAGGACCCGCTTCGCTGGGTTTTTAAAAAGTAACAATAGTGAAGATTAAGATACATTATAGCCAATCTTACCCGTTTTCACAGAATGCAAGAATTAGGTCCCCCGTTTCCAGACTAATTAGAAACCTGGTCCGATTCTATTTCTGAACGTCTCCTGTTCACGTCCAGTCAAACGAACTATTTTCAACGTTTCTGGAGCGTTTACAATCGTTCTATAATCGAACTAATATTCGAATGTTTTGTTCGAATTTGTTCGAATTAAATTCGAATATAAAATTCGAATATTGATTCGATTATAGAACGATTGTAAACGTTCCAGAAACGTTGAAAATAGTTCGTTTGACTAAACGTAAAAATTCTCTAATTAGTCTGGAAACGGGGGACCTAATTCTTGCATTCTGTGAAAACGGGTAAGATCAGCTATAATGTAATTATCTTAATCTTCACTATCGTTACCTTTTGTCCAGCGAAGCGGGTTCTTTCAGCTAGATTCTAGATTACTTAAAAAAACAGTCTTTTATATATATTAAAAAAGCTGTATTACATACAAATAAAAACCCAGCGAAGCGGGTCCTTGCAGCTAGTTAGTTATAAAGTTTATTTAAAATTTTTAAAAATAAGTTTACGTTTTATTTCCCAGTGTGTTATGTATCTGTAACAAGGGAAAGTATTGGTATGGTATGTATAATGGGCCTTGATTCTAGTAAATTTTGGATGTGGAAGGTCGAGAGGATGGAGAGATTTCACTCGTTTTTAGCATATAATTTTTGTTTATATATATAATAAAACTCATCACTGCACTCAAAAATCCCACCAGAAAATATCTATTGGATTTCTGTAAATCAATTAATTTCTATCTATTAATACAATACATTTGCTGATTTACACGTAGCGCCGTCTATTGGCAAAATAATTAACTAAATAATAAACTAAATATAATTCTTATAAAAAAAATATAACTTTGAAAAATATATATATTATATTTACTTAATTACTGCGACAATAATATAGCGCTAAATAGACACGCTATATAATTACAACGACAGGTAGCATATAGATAGCACTTGCTTGCGTGCAATCGGAAGTGTTACCCTGTGAAAAATATATACGCATTCAATTTTTTTTCACTTCTGAAGGGCACCCTCTTAATCTTAATAACAGCCTTTCAGTAGCCGGGTGCGTAAAACCACTGAACTCTGGTAGTTAGTCGTGGATTCGGGGGGCTGGCCACGTGTCGTTTTCCATGGTTTCTTCACCTAAATAGGCTCCAGCTTCCCATAAAAGATTTCTTGGGATGCAGATCACTCAGTAACCAAACTAATTCTAACAAGCGATTATTTATCGTAACGTCGTCACAATGCCGAGCTGCGATTTTTCGCTACAATATTTTAGTAGTAATCTTGCCCCTGTACATCATACTTTTCCTTTAACAAAAGAGTCGTGCCGATCACCTAACACCTTTCGGGAAGAAAACTTTTGAATTGAAACAACGTGACTTCCGATACGAACCGGAAATTTGTGTATAGTTAATCGGGACCTCCTACCCCTAAACTTTTAAAATCTGCTCTCGACTGCCTTACATTTATCTAACATCATTCTCGGGATTAAGAAAAGACAGACAGACAGCCGGATGACAGTTGTAACTTATAGATCTATCAATATAATTTTTTCAAATTGCATTCCAATAAATTTACTAGGGCCTACGATTTAATATTTACTTTTGACATGTAAATTAGATTACCGATATATCTAAAGAAAATTTACTAATAATATTAGATCGTTTAGTGTAATATTAGTGGGGTAATTCCTTTTCATTGTACTCTTCTAAAACCCTTTTTCGTTGGCTTTCCTCATTGATTAGGTCTATATTTCTGAGAGTTAAGCCATATTTAACAACACGATACGAATAAATTTAAAATAGACAAATAAAATAATAAATACACCTGAAAATTTGAAAAAATAAATTGAATGAAAATTAAAATAAGTAGCACCGAAATTTGTAAAAAAGTAAAAAATACAATAAAAACAAAGAAGGATTAATTTAAAAGGGGGAATTACTACTTGTTGTTAACAATTGCGTGTGTAATTAAAACAATACCCAGTATTGGAAAAAAATACCACGTTTCTATAAATATGACATTATAACCGCAGATCCTGTTGGCCATTATCTGACTGTTTTACTTCTTAAATAACTTCCATTACACTTTCAACTTAAAATAAAATTTAATTTTTTAAACATTTAATACTAATGTCTTAACTCTTCTGTCTTTATTTATTTGTCTCCACCCTTCTGATTTTATCTTATGAGGTTTTATAATTTGAGTCTGTTTTGTCATAAACAATATGAGGGAATTTAATATCCTCCAATATTTATGTACAGTAACAGTTTGCACCTTTTGGGAATTTTCACGCTATATATATATATTACTAAAGATAATGAATAAAAATAGGAAGTCATGTACACTTAGAATTATAAAATTTGTGTGGCTCCATCTCTTATAATATTTTATTATAACAGCTTACAATACTTTCTGTTTTTAGGCAACAACCGGAAAATTAATGGAGGAAAAAAGCACTTTCTGGCAGTTTGACAAACATTTTTTTAAAAATATCTAATATTATTACTGTTGTTTGACTACTTTCATAAGCCGTAAGCAACTCGATATGCAGTTTATATGTACTGTACAAAGGTATTACGTTCAAGTAACTCTAGATTTATTTATCGTCCCATTATATGATAATAAATGATATTTCAAATGATTACAGTTACTATTTTATTGATAGGTTCTATCCTGTAAAATAATGTTGTGTTTCTATAGTGGCTACTACTAAGAAAATTTGCTGCTTAACGAAGAGAAATGAGAATTATCGTTATAAGTTAATACAAGGTAAGTATTTAATAATTTTTTTTTGTATTTTTATTCTTTCCATTTTGAGGGTGCTCACCAGTATCAAAATCTACTTTATCACGTGGAACTTTTCGGTTGTTTAAGTGTGTAACACCTTAAACAGGGACCAGTTTTTTTTACATAAGTTCTCTCTGAAAGGTATCGTCTTGGAAGATCGTTCATGTTTTGCGTTGTTTATAACATGATAAAGTTTAAAACTATATTTTACAAGTAAGAATTCTATAGAATGGCACCTTTAAAAGTTAATTTAACGCATTGATAAAGCTATTGTGTACAGAAAAAAATTCCACATTTCAAGGTGAACTCTCACGTCTACAACTTGACTAATTTTTCCTCTTTTATTAGGTAATTAAATATACATTAGTACTTCAGGAAGTGACTTAAAAAGCCATATTTCTTTCCATAGATATAAAGTCTATTTAACATAGGCACGAAATACTAATTAATTAATTATAATGAAGACCGATAAATATTGGCAATAATATAATATAGCGTACAGTAAATCAGCTTTATCTTTATTATATTGAAGTATCAATCTCTTTCATTGAGAGGATCATTTGTATAAATTGTGTTGAGATAAAGTAATACTTCTTTCACAAATTAGTAAAGTACTATAAAGTGGTTCCAGTTAAAGTTAATTCAATTTCGTTATTGAATAAACTTTAACTAAATACCGTAACCAACACCTTATTTTTTGCTGAGGGAGTTTTATTAAAAACGAACGTTTTCGATCCATTAAGTGGATCGAAAACGATCCTTTAACTAAACAGAAATAAAACGTTTTTCAAAGCATTATTTGGAAATATAATGTATTATTCATGTAAAATGTACAGGTTCATATCATTAACTATTAGTATGTGTAGTATAACTTCTTATGGTGATATTATGATGTAAAAGTAAATATAAGTGTCACGTAATTTTTTAATGTTCTTGCCTGCGGACAAAGAATAAATTTACCTTGTATATATTCAATTTTTTAAACATTTATAAAAAATTAATTTTTGTATATATTTAGTTAATAACAATCAATTTGATTTTTCTAATTGTTTTTCGTGTTTTCAGGATCCTCGTCGAATGCGAAGTCTTGAAATAAACAATCTGTCAAATTTAACCTTGAACATATTTCGAGTGAAATATATCTAATTACAGATAAGCAGTAAAAACTGATAGTGTTTTTTTTTTAACTAACACCATTAAATATGCAGTGCGAAAAAGATAAATTTTATGCAGTTAATCGATATTTATCTTCAAGTTTTCGTCACCTTGGACGGCTGATTGGACGTCATCCATTGTATTTTGTAATAATACCATTTGTGTTCACTACTCTGTCCGCTTTGGGTTTATTTAGGCTGAAAGTTGTTAAAGATACGGAATTTTTATATGTTCCATCAAACGGAAGAACTTTGAAAGTCAGATCAGAAATAGAGAAGTTCTTTCCGGAAAATGCTACTGACTTTGATTTTACACGAATGATAAGATATTACGGAGCGAATATGATTATAGCTACGTGTAAAGATGGAGGAACAATGATGCGTGAAGACGTATTTGATGAATTACAAATGCTAAACGAAAAGATTCTCGACATAAAAATAACATGGAAAGGACAAAACGTAACGTATTCCGATATCTGTATGAGATCGGAAGGAGAGTGTTATCGAAACAATATATTGTCTTTAAAAACGAAATTTGAAGATGTTAGAAGAAAAAAGGTGAAAATTAAGTAAGTATTATTCTTTCATATTTGTTATTGTATTAATTTTTTGTTTTATTATGTACAGTACGTAACCAATTCGTTACATGAATAATTTTATAAGTGAGAAGTTTCCTCCTCACTTGCGCTTGTGGTGGCTGTTAAGTTATGGCAACGCAACACTTGGACGATCTGCCTAGAAGGGATGCCTTCCGGTAGGTCTTTTTAAGGAAAACTGGCCCCTGTTTAGGCGTTACAGACGTGGAGAAGACTCCACGTGGCCAGCTCGTCCGAGCGAGGCGTGAACCCACGACCGAACTCACAGTGTTTACCTGCAAATGCATATTTTAGTATGAAAATAAATATAAGTTGAAAGACATTCGATTGTTTTCTATCTATTGAAACTTAATTTCTGAACCTGTCGCATAAAATATTTAAATACGGTAGAGCGTCGAATATCCGAATTCAATTGGGGACTGGGGTTGTTCGGATAACTGGTATTTCGGATAACCGATTATGTACGAAAAAAATAGTTTAACGTATCCGATGTTGAAATTTTTCTCCGTTGCGTGTTGCTTCGCGTTGAATTTTCGTCGATGTTAAGCCTAACAAAGACTATTGTATCGTTAAAAATTATTTTTTTATTTTGTACAAACAAAATAACTATATTGAAAAGTATAAAAACAATAAAAAGTATACTTCAGAAGTTAATTTAGTATCAAAAACGTAAAATATTTGAGTAGCCCAAGATATAACCAAAGATTGCAGCGCCACAGCACTAGCGAAAATTTAAATTTGCCGACTGGAATTCTTTCGGATAATTGACGTTTTGGATGATTGATTTTCGGATGATCGACGCTTTACTGTAATAATATCTTTTGTTATAATTTACAATATTTTCCTAACAGTATTGTGGTTTTATTTATATCAATGGCAGAAGTGCATTTATTGAGAAATAGTTATAATTACTCAAGCAAAAGAGTGTGAAACTTTTCCTATAAAAAATAATAATACAAAAATATATTGGCACAGAATAAAAAATTTTTGGCGCTATCAGTTACGAGATTTTGTTTAAAAATAACTTTTATATAATTAATTATTATAAAATGGCAAAAAGCTTAATATTAAGAGTAGAAATGAATCGTATAAAATAAATTTTAAATACTAATAACGAGTAAAATTTTCATTTATTCCAACTCCATATTTAAATTTTCATGTGCCATATGGTCCATTTCTATCCGTGACACCAGTAAATGCAATTTTTATTTTATTATACAATATTTATATATATTATTTATGTTTTTCGTGTTTTAATTCACTATTCGGGCATTTAACTGTGTTGTTTTTACCTTATATTATGTTTATTTCATGTTTTAAGTTTATTGAAATGGGTAGTGTTCAGGGTCTGGTTATGGATTAATTCACTTACTTCTTTTTAATTAACAGGTATCCGATGGAGATAAATTCATCGCACATTAATGTAGATGCTATCAATTTAGGAGGGGTTTCAACTGACGAAAACAGTTTTGTATTAGATTTTCAAGCAGTTCGTTTACTCTATTTCGTCGATTATCATAATTCCAGCAAACGGGAAATGGCGGATAAATGGGATAAAGAATTTCTGAAAATAGTCTCACAAAGTTCCTTCGTTTACATCCGCGTATCAGTAATGAGTGGTATTAATATTGACAATGAACTTACTAATGTATTTGTAAACATTGTATGGTATATGATTATTAGTGGAGCATGTATGATAACATTTGCAAGTGTGACTTGTCTGGCGATGGATTGGGTGAGAAGTAAACCGCTAATTGGTGTTTCCGGATGTATGTCATCTTTCTTTGCTGTGGTAACTGCCTTTGGTATTTTACTACTCTTCGGCATGAAGTATACAGAAACAAATTTGGTTATTCCTTTTATAGTTGTAGGTTGGTATATGAAATATATTTTAAAATAGATACGTTATTCAATTTAAATTAAAACTCCCAATTGGTTGAATGTATTTATCCTTCAGGTATCGGACTGGATGACTCGTTTGTTCTGTTAGCTGCTTGGAGAAAAACCAACCCCAAAGATTCTGTTGAAAAGAGAATGAGTGAAACGTTCTCCGAGGCTACCATATCGATTACCATAACGTCTTTGACTAACGTTGCGTGTTCGTTAATTGCGATAACTACTCCTTTCGGAATTCTCCAAATTGCCGGAAGTTACATGGCTGTAAGTATTTTCATAGATTACATCTATCAAGTTACGTTCTTCGGCGGATTTCTTGCACTGGATGGTTATAGAGAAGCCAAGAGCTTGCATGCTATACTCTTTGTTCCTGTTAAGTTGGATGAAAGACCATCAGGTAAGATAGTAAATAAGCATTACGTAAATCATTAAATACTTAGTTAAATTTCATTTAAAAGATATACAGGTTACTTACATTTAGATTTTATTAATTATTATTTTTTACAATTTTTCTTTTTATAAAATTCATTTCCATCGTCAAAATTAAGGTTTCTGCTATTTTATANTTTTAACGTGTCTTTTTAATGTCAATAAAATCATGCAAGTCCCAAAGTGATTACAATAAACAGTCTGCTGTATTTAAAATATTTTTGAACAAAATTTTCTATTGATTTAGGAATTGTTGAATGTTAAACTTTAATTATTTATTTTCAATAATAATAATATTTGTAATTAAAATAAAATTATTTCAACACAGATTCACATGGTAATGTAGAGTGTAATTGTCTTCCTGGACATCGTGGTTCAGATTGCCAGCTATGCACTGCTGGATATGAATGGAAAGAAAATCATTGCATTCCGTTTAATTGTTACAGCAATACAATTTGTAAGAAAGATAAAAGTGCTCCAGGATGTGAGGAATGCACATTATTTGAAGAATCTTCTAATCATCTTCCTCCAATACCTCATAAATCTGGTAAAAAGATTTTTATATATTAATAAATAAGTAATTAGTTCAAATAATATAGGATATCTACAATTTATTGACTGACTGAATTAAGATATTTGATAAAACATAACCATAACAAGTATAGGAAAATATTTTTTTCAGCAAATACAGCAACCCAAAAAGTTGTTTTATCACAAAGCTAAAAGGATTTAAGAAATATAATAAATTTCAACAAGGAGTACTTTCAGTAGTACATACAATATTCAATCTGTAATTAATTTCAATCATAATGTATCTTGTTATTTATGAGTCTTTCTTGTTTCTCAACATATCTTGGAAGACTGAGCAGTGGGCTTCCACTGACCAATGTTTCAATTCTGCATTGTTGATAATCTTTTCACATATTCTGTCCTATATGTAACCCTATGAAATACTCTGTCATGAAATCTGTTGGAGATTGGAATAGGGACATGGCAGCCAATTCATTTACCAGGACATTCTTAGAAACAAATTTCTGGGCATTCCTAAAAATTTTTTGTTGCTGTATTCAATGAAAAGAATCTCATGTTACGTGTTCTGATTAATTTTTTACTTTTCCAGCTGTTATATATAACAGAGAGAAAATATGGTAATTGGTCAAAAAATGACCCTCCCCAAGATTTTTACATTTCTAGACTTAGAACACCTTAAAATGTCAAGATGTTTAAAGTGTGTGGGAAGGGTACAATTTTGTTCATCCTCTTTGAGGCTTAATAACTCCTGTGCTTTCTGTCAAAAATTTATGAAATTTTGCAGGGAGGTTTGTTTATTAGGAGGATTGATGCTATTAAATTTTGGTAGTTAAAGTTTGAGGAGGAGATAAAGGGAGATCATGTGTTATATCTCAAGTAGGATTGGACTTAATGATGATTTTACTTGCTAACATTTACAATTTTTTATAAAACCCATCTGTACACTCAAAATTAAGGTTTCTGCTATTTTATAATAATTAATAATACAAACGTTATTTTTTTAAAAGAAAATTTAGTAACTGAGTCACAGACAATTTGAATTTTCTGTTAGTATGCGTTACTTGTTAGTGTTTTTCGCCGATAAGTGTACGCAATTCATTGCTTGAATTTTTCTGATAAAATTATGAAATCTTTCTTACTCTATACTTCTTCAAATGTTGTTTTCTTATCTCTGACATTTTCTATGCGTAATGTTTCTTATTTCTTATGTTTCTTATCAAAACAGCGGTGATTAGTTCTATTCAACTTTTGTTATTATCTTCCTTATTGTAAGCGTAACGAGCTTAGTAAGACCCACTTAGCTCCCACAGGGCAAAAAGACTAAATAAAAATTATGAAAATTGTCTTTTCCATATCGTCATTTTCAATTCATTTTTCTTGTAAAATTAATTGAAGAAGGAAATATATTTGTAATATGCCTTATGATTAAAAAGATTAATATTGTACACGAAAGAATTTGTTCGAATTTTAGTAAATATTATTTTCATTCTTACTCTTCTTTCTTCTAAATATCATTGTGTAATGTTAATTAACGTAATTATTTATGAGTAATACAAAAATATAACAACAAACATAATTTTAAACTAATTGAAAATATATTAAAATTATTTTTTTTATTTTTTTAGGTTTACTGAGATTTATAAAATATGGCTGTTATTCAAGTGACGGTAATGAAGACAAAACAACAATGAAATGTTACAAAAACCATTTAGGAAAGCTTCTGACGTTTTCAATTGTAAAAGCAGCTATTATTATTTTTTTTCTTCTGTATCTCGCTGGAGGAATCTATTTTACGAAATATGTACAGCCAATGACAGGAATTAATAGAGTATTTAACGACAATTCTTACATGCTGAACTTCTTTCGCGATGAGAATACATTTTTTTCGCATTATCCGGATAGAATCCAGATAATTGTTACCTCGTCATTGGATTACTCCGATTCAAACATCCAGAATAATATAGAGAAATTAACGACAGAACTGGAGAATTCTCCTCATGTGGCCGGAAGTAATTTAACGGAATCGTGGCTGAGACTGTATCTAAAATTCATTAAAAATCCACAGTTTTGGTTGTCTCTCAGAGGATACAATTTGAGTCGACCCGAAGACTTCACCGATGCTTTACGCAGAGTATTTCTTAAATTCAAGTGGGCCAAACACTTTAACAAGGACATTGTCTTCAGTGACGATGGCGATAAAATATTAGCTTCCAG
This sequence comes from Centruroides sculpturatus, assembly GCF_000671375.1. Lineage (NCBI taxonomy): Eukaryota > Metazoa > Arthropoda > Arachnida > Scorpiones > Buthidae > Centruroides > Centruroides sculpturatus. The sequence goes on from NW_019385086.1 coordinate 172,709, forward strand.
ATTTTTTATTCAGACGAAACTGGTTGATGATTCGCTGAAAGAAAACGAAGTATTCATTAATCTCTGGAATATAATAGATAAATATAATCTTCCGGTACAGTGTTACAATTATCGGTATATTTTCTTCGATGTTATCTTTGAGGCAATTCCCACGGCAACTCAATCAATAGTCGTTAGTTCTTGCGTAGTGATTTTAATATTTATAATTTTGATACCGAATTTGTTTTGTGCATTTTGTATTGCGCTCACAATAGCTTGTATTGAAGTAATAACTATAGGATATATGTCTGTATGGGATGTTACATTCTATCCAATAGTGACAGTATTTTTAATAGTGATCACAGGATTTTGCACGGATTATGCAGCTCATATATCGTATGCGTACGCGAAGAGTAAAGGAAAGAATCCTAATGAAAAACTGAGAGATTGTTTGGACGTTGCTGGTCACGCGATTGTGCAAGGTTGTCTTTCTTCTCTTTTCGGCGTCGTTGTTTTAATAGCTGCTCCGTACACATTTTTTAAAGATATGTTTAAAGTATTTATCATATTCATTATTTCTTCTATAATTCAAGGGTTATTTATTCTACCAGTTATGCTGTCATTGTGGGACAGTTTCCTGTTATTATTATGTAAAAGTGACGACAGGAAGCGTTTAGATGCAGAGTTTGCAGATCTTCCAAATACGAATGAAGTATTGTTAAAATAAAAAAATTTTTTATTTAGTTATACAAAATTGCGGTAGAATTGAAGTAATATATATTAAATTTCTTTTAATTAACAATTTAATATATATAGTATAATGTTATATTGGCTACATTATAGGGAATTGTTTGAATAGAAGCAAACTTCTTACATAATAATGAAGTGGTATACTCACTGCAATATTGTTTGAAAAATCTATACTCTGAGAAACGTCGAATATTCTAAGCAATGCGAAGCGTCAAAACCACATTCACCGCGCGTGTGATTTGAATTACGTATTTTTAAAAATGTTTATTAGTTTGTTGTTTATTTTTATACCATTATTTGTGTTTTAATACATATTATTGTTTAGTAAAATTTTAAATATTATACTCACTTCTTCCAATAATATTTAATAACTATTCTGATAGCTTCGGTATTTATAGATTTAACAAAGGATTTATATACCTCTCAATTCTGAATGGTGAAAGTGTGCAGATTTTATCTGCGAATAAATAACCTAAGTTGTTTAATAAGTGTCTTATGTAATAGAAAATACGTAGTCAAGAATAAAATTTGAAGTGACAACCGTTTACGATCTGCTCAATGATCTATTTTTCTTTTTGTTTGTTGTTATTAATCATTGTTCGTTCTTAATATTATTGATATGTAATACGAGTATAAATTGACGTATTATTGGTATTTTTGACATTGCAGCCAATAAATTTATTTACTTGATGACACTTGTTGATCACTACGATAAAGAAAAAAAGCCCGAAAAGTAAACAATGAGTCAAATGATTGTTTTGTGCATCAAACTAAATAAAGGTCCCCCAGAGAGGTCAAATTAGGCCTTACCATTTTCGTCCATTTGGCCGTCATACCTTGATGTAAGCTTCTATTGATACATTGTATTCGTTAATAGAAATGCTACAGAAGACATCAGAAATATCTTCTTATTTGTAAATAATATTGAAATTGAAACTACAATATATTTATGCCTATATATTGATCAAGATTTAAGATGTATGCACGCATTGGTAAGCTTTTTATATTCTCTGGAGAATTTCTTTGGTGTAAGGAATAAACTAATAATGAATTTGAAAAACAAAAGGAGTAATTTAAATGGTTTCTAGTAAATCAATAGAATTTCTAATGCGGCCTAAATTAAAATATGAAAAATAAGTAAATAATGTACAATTCTCTAATATTTTTATTTTCCCCTTTATAAAATTCTATACATAGGATCTCTTTAGACAATAGGATATATGTATAAAATATATTTCAAAATTATATTGTATGGAGCATTATCTTCATATAAAAACCCTGTAGAAAATTTTAAAAAATAGAAAATATTTAATTTAAATATAAATAAGAGTTTTTTTGAGTAATTGTAAACACTTCTGAATAGTATTGAGAAAACAAAGCAAGAATAAGAGAGGAATGTTGCACTTTCTTTTCTAAAAAAAAGCGTCAAAGAAATGGAGAAGAAAGTCGAATTAAATTTAGTTTTATGTATAAACAATAATATATCTTAACAATAATTTTATAAGATGATATAGTTATTTAAAGAAACGTGACTGATACACACGCATTGACTATTAACACAACTTCCACGTTCTACCGGATGTTGAAGAAGGTCCAATCACGTGACTTACCTCAGGCTTTGTTTACTTTTAAACACGGTTAATAAGTACAGTACGTAGATAATTGTTATCGTTCAGATCTTAGATGCATTATCGAACGAAGAAAAATCTCGGAATCCGCTTTATTTATTTATTAAATGTGTTATTTCGTTAAACTGTCAACCTGTAATCATTCGGAGAAACGGACACCCTTTCGAATTATCCGCAACCTCACCGTTTAATTTTTTTATACCATAAACAAAGGAAACAAGTCTTCCAGGAACACTCGAGTGGCCTTTACCAGATCGTCGCCGATCAAAGGGAATTTAAGGAGGCGTGACATTTGTGTTCTGTAAAGCAACGAGCTGATACTAATACTGATTTTACCCCATAGATGGCGCTTCCCATTAACAAAGAGACAACACACTGTAATGAGACAAGCCTTTCTTTTAAGTATACAGTAATTTTATTTTACGAAGGTTAGCGTTATTCACAGCCAATCAGAGAAAAAATTAGCAAAATAAATGTACTCAGTGCTGACTAAATTGTATGTAACACGTAAAGTTACATGAATTGGTAATCCTTAAAAAACTATAAAGTCATGCTATTATGCTTGATAAGAACTTGAGTAAACTCAACATAAGTATAGGCCTATTTATTTAAATAATCGATCCACACAATAGATGGAATTTTACAATAGTAGACTATACAACAACACTACTAATAAAAAAGGGAAAACCATATTTACAAGAGATTCAGGGGGAGTAAAAACAACATCCAGTTTAACATTGAGAGAAGAACAGCACATCCCCTGTGATTCATTCTTCTATTTCAGAGCACTGCAGTATTTCACATACTTTATCCATAGATCCAATATTAATTGATGATTAATAGTCTAAATGGGTGTCACGAATAAAGATATTTCGGAGCTTTTTGAGCCAAGGAATCATAGTACTCCTTGTACGCTCAGAGGGGACTTGGCGTTCTTTGTGAGAAATAAGCCTAGCCTGTCTATGAATCTCTAGAGTCTAGACAGTCTTACCTGTTTACTTCTCCTTGAAGATTCTTCGATGTTTTGTCTTTTCCAAGTAGGCATAATCATCGCTCACACAAATAAATAAAACTCAGGCAAATACAGTTAGACCTAACGAATCACGTACACAATACGTAACGGTTCTAAAAACCCCGTCGTGTGTACACGTACTGTAATCTAGCGTGATGACGTTACTTTTCTAATGCATCGGATATTTTTCTAATTGACTAATTATTTTTTAATGTCAGTTCTTCAAATATAAAATAATACACCTTTCTCCTTTACAGGAAGTACTAATTCATTAAGAATTGATTGTAATTTTTCTATTTGTTGATAAACTACACTAAAAGTGAAAGCTAATAATTTATTAACTCAATCTTACGATCATTACTGCTATAATTATAGTTTTCAATAGTAATACAGTATTACATATTCAAAATATTATCCATTTGAAATCTTATTCTTGCATTTGTATTAGACCAAATGCAGTAATTGTTAACGATTTATAAAGAGGAAAAACACCAAAAAAGAAGTAAAATTATTTAAATTAAAACTATTTTTATTCAGTGTTTTTGTTTAAATTACAAATATTCTTTACCTTTTATCATAAATACCATCATAATATTAGTATCTACAACTAAATCGTAAATTTTCATCACTCTATTTAAATTACAGATTTGTAATTAATAAATCCGACAATGGAAATTGTTACTTCTGTATGGAATTTATATAATAAACCTTTATATTAACAAACACGGAAATATTATTTCATTTATTTAATCATTTGTGTCTTCAACAATTGACACCAATAGACAACAAGTCAACGTCTCTTTCATATAATAAAAAATATCGAAGAGATAAAAAAATAATATACACAACAATGCAGTATCATAAGTTACATGAATTATCAATGTTATACATTAATTTCTACAAACTGTATAGCATTTCTAATTTAAAATCTGTAACTCATACATGTATAATGTTTTAAATTAAAGAGTTTCTTATACAATCGAAAATACATCGTCAAGAATAATAATTTAAAATGAAAACCACTTACAATGTGCTCTGAACTTATCTCAATTCCGAACTAACTCGCAGATAAAAGCTGCAGTTTGTCTTTTAAACATGCAATTTATATGGAAAGCCTTCGTTAATCTATAAATACAGCGGCCATCACATCAGCTATTATTTATCGTTTAAACAAGTGAATATAGTATTTAAAATTTTAGTAAACAATAATCTGTATTTAAGCACAAATAATGTTATAAAAATAATCAGAACAAATTAATAAACATTTTTAAAAATACGTAGACGGAGGTTAAATTACACGACGGAACAATGCGGTATTCTTAAAAGTCAATGCTCACAAATTAACGCTTTGTAATGCATAAAATATTTAACTTTTCTGAGATTTCTAATTTTTAAGTAATATAGTTGATCTCATTGGAATATACAATTCATTTTTTTTATTCCCACAAAAATTGTTAATTTTTTTTTTATTTTAACAATTTTTTATTTGTATTCCGAAGACCCGAAGACCCTTCGTCTGAATGCTGCCTCTCGTCACTTTTACATAATAATAACAAGAAACTGTCCCACATTGACAGCATAACTGGAAGTATACACAACCCTTGAATTATGGAAAAAGTAACGAATATGAAAAATGCTTTTAACATATCTTTGAAAAATCCGTACGGAGCGACTATTAACGTAGAAACTCCCAAAAGTGATGAAAGACAACCTTGCACAATCGCGTGACCAGCAACGTCCAAACAATCTCGCAGTTTCTCATTCGGATTCTTTCCTTTACTCTTTGCATACGCGTACGATATATGAGCTGCATAATCTGTACAAAATCCTGTGATCACTATTAATAAAACTGTCAATATTGGATGAAGTGGAACACCCCATACAGAAATATATCCTATAGTTATTACTTCAATACAAGCTATTGTGAGCGCAATACAAAATGCACAAAACAAATTTGGTATGAAAATAATAAATATCAAAATTACAACGGAAGAACTGATGACTATTGATTGAGTTGTTACGGGAACTGCTTCAAGAATATAATCAAAGAAAATATATCGATTATTGTAACAATATACCGGAAGATTATATCTATCTATTACAGTCCACACATTAATAAAAACTTCATTGTCTTTCAGCGAATTATCAACCAATTTCGTCTGAATAAAAAATCTGGAAGCTAATATTTTAGTGCCATCGTCACTGAAGACAATGTCCTTGTTAAAGCGTTTGGCCCACTTGAATTTAAGAAATACTCTACGTAAAGCATCGGTGAAGTCTTCGGGTCGACTCAAATTGTATCCTTTGAGAGACAACCAAAACTGTGGATCTTTAATGAATTTCAGATATAGTCTCAGCCACGATTCCGTGAAATTACTTCCGGCCACATGAGGAGAATTCTCCAGTTCTGTCGTTAATTTCTCTATATTATTCTGAATGTTTGGATCGGAGTAATCCAATGATGAGGTAACAATTATCTGAATTCTATCTCGATATTGTGAATAGAATGTATTTTCATCGCTAAAGAAGTTCAACATATAAGAGTTGTCATTAAATGCGGCATTTAATGACAACTCTTATATGTTGAACTTCGTTGGCCGTAGATATTTCGTAAAATAAATTCCTCCAGAGAGATACAGAAGAAAAATAATAATAATAGCTGCTTTTACAATTGGGAACGCCAGAATCTTTCCTAAGCGATTTTTATAACAAGTTATTGTTGTTTTGCCTACAATGTCTTCACTTGAATAACAGCCATACTTTATAAACCCCAGAAAACCTATTAGAAATATAGAAAAATAAGTATAAAATATCTTATATGTATGGTTGTTAGCGTATTTTTGCATTACAAATAAATAATTACGTTTATAAAAACAACAACAAAACGAAAATAACAGTTACAATCCGGTTAAATAACAATAAAAAGTCTTAGAATATATTCTGAAAGATAAATACTTCGAGCGAGATGATGTGTCACGAAATACAATCTGTGGTCAAACTTTCTAATGCAAAGATATGGATTCGCAAAAGAAAAAAAAGTATAAGATGAAGAAAGTAGAAGTATTCAAAATGTTGACTTACAAAGCATCGTCGATCCTTTGTACAACTGAAATATCAAATAAAGATTGTTTCACAAAAATTTACAATAGAGACAGAAATAAGTCTTGTATATGTATAAGACATATGAGACTAATTCTTCTTTGTAATCTACCAGACAAAAAAAAACGGAAAACGTAAACATGAAGAAGACAATTCAAGTCGTGAGGACAGAAGAGATTAAAAGTTGCCTTGATTTTTAAAAGTTTTTGAACTCCTATTAATCCTATTCAACTTTTCGCATTATTTACGTGGTTCTCGTTGTGAGCCATACCGGTATGTAAAAGGGCCTTTTTAATATAGTGGTGTGGTCACAACGAAGACCACGTAAATAATGCCAAAAGCTAAATAGGATTAATCGTTGATACTTTGATTAGAAACGTCAGAGATTGGAAAACATTTGACCGAAGAACACTGACTTCAATTAGGAGCAGGGGCCAGGCTATGTAATAAATTACAAGGACCTGAATTAACAAGTAAATAAATTATTTGAATATTTATTTCAAAGTTTCCTAAATTCAAAAAATATAAAAATCTTAGAAGGAGTTAATTTTTTGATCTATCGTTGTACTTTTTCNTTTTTACTTAATTTTTATATTTTTTATATTCTATATCTTTGAAATAAAAAATGTTAAATGGAAATCAAAATTACTTATATTTTTTATCACCTTAATTTTATTTTTCAGGAAAAAAATTTACCGGTAATTTACCGGTAAACCGGTATTTTAATTTTCATTTACCGAATTACCGGTAAATGAAAAAGTCGGTAAATTTACAATCCCTAATTGGGACCAACATAACAAAATCATTGTCGGAATAAACTTCAATGTTCGATACCATTCTTACCCCACGAAAGTTAACTAATTAGTTAATGATTAAAAAAATGCTTAATTATTATGTTACCTGATGGTCGTTCATCCAGCTTAACAGGAACGAAGAGTACTGCGTGCAAGTTCTTGGCTTCTAGATAACCATCCAGTGCAAGACATCCGCCGAAGAATGTAACTTGATAGATGTAATCTATGAAAATACTTAAAGCCATGTAACTTCCGGCAATTTGGAGAATTCCGAAAGGAGTAGTTATCGCAATTAACGAACAAGCAACGTTAGTCAAAGACGTTATGGTAATCGATATGGTAGCCTCGGAGTACGTCTCACTCATTCTCTTTTCAACAGAATCTTTTGGATTAGTTTTTCTCCAAGCAGCTAGCAGAACAAATGAGTCATCCAATCCGATACCTGGAAAATATATTGAGAGTTTTCATTTATCTCAAATAACATATCTATTTTTTTTTTTTTTAAATGTATTTTATACACCAACCTACAACTATAAAAGGAACAATCAAATTTGCTTCGGTATATTTCATGCCGCAGAGGAGCAACAGACCAAAGGCAGTTACCACAGCAAACGAAGATGAGATACATCCGGAAACACCAATAAGCGGTTTACTCGTCACCCAGTCCTTCGTCAGACAAATTACACATGCAAATGTTATCATAAATGCTCCACCAATAATAATATGCCATATAATATTCACAAATATATTATTAATTTCATTATCGACACTAATTCCACTCAGTTTTGATAGACGGATGTAAACGAAGGAATTTTGTGAAACTGTTTTCAGAAATTCTTCATTCCATTTATGCGAATTTTCCTGTTTAATGGAATTATGGTAATCGACGAAATAGAGTAAACGAACTGCTTGAAAATCTGTTATAAAACCGTTTTCGTCAGTAGAAACCCCTCCTAAATTGATAGCATCAACATTAATGTGCGATGAATTTATCTCCATCGGATACCTGGTTTAAAAAACAGACTAATTAGGATCTGTTAAAGTAGTTGTATCCTGTTGAAAAATATGTCCTTTTTAGTTTATTATTTTGACTAAATTGAATTTACTAATTGCGTACAGTACATTTCTCATTGATAAATTATTTGCACGTTCTCTAGCAATGACCCAACGCTACTTTACTACACGTTGTAAGTTTGGTTTGATGTACAGTACAGTACAGTACCGTATTTGGTTACGACAACGCGACACATGACACATGGGCGATTTGCCGTGGGAAATGCCTCCCCAGAAGCGAAAGACTTTTATGAGAAATTGATCCTATTTTGATGTTACTAACCTGAAGAGAATTTTAAAAAAATTCTCACTGCCAACACGTTGACCAGGCTTGTACCCCCGACCATCTACCAGTATTCGTACAAAAGCTTTTATATTACGTCTCAAAAACATCGCCCATGTTTTAAAACTTTCTTAGAATCACATCCGATGCTCTGAATTATCCCCTGATTTATTTATTCAAAGGAAAATTTTCGTAAAAACGTAATTATCAAAAAGGAAAAAAAGCAAGAAACAGTGCAGGCAAAATAAATTATGTAATAGGTATTTAGGACTCTAAATACTAGTTTAGAGAAATCGAGATAATTTATGTTCTATGACTGGACATTTTAGCAAAGGTAAGCGGAGCAGACTTACTGTAGCTCAGAATTATTACGGTCAGCTCATCTCTTAGCTGCAGTTCAGAATCGCAATCAGTTCATAGTTCAACTAAGCTTTTCAGATAAATTACTTCACTCTACGATAACGCTAACCACGTCCAGCGACAATATTCATTAAAATGCATTAATTTAATTCCATAAGTTTTGAATTTACATTTGTATTTTTGCTGGTAGGCCATATTATAAGATGCATAATAATATTGAAACATAAAATTAATACAATAACAAATAATAAAAATACGAAAAAAAACAACACTTACTTAATTTTTAGCTTTTTTCTTCCGATATCTTTAAATTTAGTTTTTAAAGACAATATATTATTTTGGTAACACTCTCCTTCCGATCTCATACAAATATCGGAATACGTTATGTTTTGTCCTTTCCATTGTATTTTTATGTCCAGAATCTTTTCGTTTAGCATTTGTAATTCATCAAATACGTATTCACGCATCATTGTTCCTCCATCTTTACACGTCGCTATAATACCGTTCATTCCTTTATATGTTGTCATTCGTGTAAAATCAAAGTCTGTAGCATTTTCCGGAAAGAACTTCTCAATTTCTGTTTTAACTTTTAAAGTTCTTCCGTTTGATGGAACAAATAAATATTCAGTATCTCTAATAACTTGTAGTTTCAACAAACCGAAAGCGGACAGAGCAGTGAACACAAACGGTATTATTACAAAATACAATGGATGACGTCCAATCAGCCTTCCAAGGTGACGAAAACTTGAAGATAAATATCGATTAACTGCATAAAATTTCTCTTTGTCACACTGCATGTTTAATGATATTGGTCGGAGAAGTCACTGTCAATATTTATTGCATATCTATAATCAAATATGCATTAATTCTACTTGTTCAATGGTGTATTTGAAAGATTGTGTATTTCAAGACTTCACATTCGTTGACGATTCTGAAAACATTTAAAAACAACTAGAAAAACAAATTGACTATAATTTACTTAAATAACTTATATAGGTTTATATATAAATTGTTACCAATTTTGTGACTACAAAGGTCAGTTGTTCCAATGTACAGTACTGTATTACTATATTGCCTAGTCCTGTATTGCTATTGTGTAGTTCTTTGTTTCGTTGCTCGCTATCGCTTGCACCGTGGGGACAAGCCCACACACCCCCAAAACTTTATGACATCAAATACTTCACGAACAGTTCATTGGACACTTTAAAGTTCTTCATTGTTGCATGGACTAAATATTTATATGGGATAGTCTTAGCGATGCAACTCGTCATAGAGCGCGACCTGATTTAGGAGGCCTGCATCTCGTTAACTGTCTCATGTAGAGGTATAGTTTCTTGGACATTTTTCTTCCTATGTTTACAGTACTGATAAGGTTTCAACCGTCTCGTTCAGAGCTGTAATTGTACCAGGTCATTGCCATAAAAACTCGACAGAATTAAACGCGATAATCAACGAGCTGAGAAATTTGTCCTTGATAAATTATCTAAAACCTGATGAAATGCCAAGTTGGCAGAAATGCCTATAGGCTTTATTCAAATATTACTCCATAGAACACGTCACTAGTCACTTTAATGGTGGCTGTGCTTAACGTTTTCTGTTTCATTACTTTTCGAATAATTGTTTAATCTAAAATTTAGAAATAGGCATCTCTCATGGTTTGGGCGAGATGCCTATTGGATTTAAGGGAGAGATGATGCGTAAATTTTAAGATCACTTTTCGACCAAACCCCATATTTCCCCTCTATTATATATAATCTATAAAAGGACTTCATCACATTCTGTACACTTAATATTTAATATTATGTAAATTAATGGACAGTTCAAACGGAAGAATACACGGGTGATAAAACGTCAAATCCAGCAATTCCTTACAAGTAAAGCGGATGCTATTTACTTGTATTCTATTGCTGGATTTAGAGATGTGCGCTTTGTCATTTGTGGAAATATTTCATGGGTTTTAGTTGTTTGAAATATTTATTACAAAAACCTTATTATAATTACAGATTGAAATTATCAGGTCAGTTTATAAGTTCATGCGTATTTTTATTTACAAAAAAGCAACAAAAAATTTTATATAAATTTTATTTCAATCTATAATGTATTCATCATTATTTTGTACAATTTCTTGCCATCTTGATGGTAGCTTTTTAATCTTGTCTTTTTAAAATGATTTTGGTTTTGAATCAAAATATTCAGAAATAGCCTTTTTTACATTTTTCTCATCCTCAAAAGTTTTCCATTTTAAAAAATTTTGCACACTGCAAAAAAGATGATAATCACTGGGAGCAATATCTGGCGAATATGATGGATGAGGTAAAATTTTCCAGTTGAAGCTTTTGAGTTTCTCTACAGTTATTTTTTGCAGCATGTAGCCTGGCATTGTCATGTTGCAAGAGAACCTGCTTTCTGTTCACTAATGACGGTTGATTTTTTTTCAATTTTTCATTTAAATGCTCTAATTGATCACAATACATTTGAGCTGTAATTGCTTGATTAGGTTCTAACAGCTCAAAGTGAATTACACTTGACATATCCCACCAAACAGAGAAAAGAATTTTTTTTGGATGCAACCCACCTTTTGCAGCCGGTTTTGGCTGCTTGTCGCTATCTGTCCATTGTCTTTTTCTCGTCACATTATTATAGAGGATCCATTTTTCGTCTACAGTAACCAGCCGATCAAGAAAAGGTTCTAAAGTAATGCGGGATAAAAGAGACGTGCAAATGTTTACACGTTGTTGTGGATTAGCTATTGACAGTTCATGTGATATCCACTTTCCTAGCTTTGAAACTTTTCCGATTTGTTGTAGATGTCTATGAACAGGTCCATGGGATGAATTTAAACGTTCTACAATTTCATTAACTGTTAAAGATGATTCTGCTTCAACTAGTGCAGAGAGAGCATTATCATCAAAGTCAATGGGTCTTCCAGTACGAGCCTTATCCTCCACACTAAAATCATTATTTCTAAATCTTTCAAATCACTTCTGCGCAGTCCTTACACTAATTACAGTTTGATTAAGAACAGTATTTAATTTTTTGGCTGCATTTGTAGCATTCTCACCACTTAAAAATAAAAAGTATAAAACATGTCTCTTATATTCGTCTGTTACTTCCATTTTAACGAAAATAAACAAGTGAAATGTTCCCAATTCTGAACAGTATTATATGAATGAGATCCAATTTAACACTTCAGTGTAAAAAGTATCACATTAGACTGAAAATTTTAACAACAAAACACGATTTTTCTCAAGGTCATAAAATACGCATGAACTTATGGACTGACCTGATACAACAAAAACCGGTTTTTCTTAATGAATCAGACTAAATATCATCTCGTCCTTACGTCACAATACCATTTAGCATCATTGTATAAGATTTAAAATGAGTAATTCGAAGTATTTTTTTTATCGTTTCATTTAATCAAATCCATGAAAAGTGTAATACAGTCAAACCTGTCTATAACGGAACCCCAAAGGTTCGAACAACTCTTCCGTAGTAGTCAGGTTTCCGTTATATACAGGTTAATTTACATTACTTTTTGCAAAAAAAAAACTCAAAGGACCGAAGAAATTTTCCTTTAATAACAGATTTTTATAGACAGGTTCGACTGTAATCGCAAAGCATATATTTTATTTCCTTATATCTTGCGTTAATAAAATAAGTTAAAATAATTACGTGTACTTTATCATGGTTACATTTATAATTATATAGGCCTATATAATCGTATCTATGATTTACCTTTACATGATAAAGTTGGTTATGTAAGAGAGAGGAGGGAAAAAAAACTGCGGTAGTCAAAACAAACGGATCAGAGGGAATGTTGGCCCGAGCGCTCGATAATAGGCGATCTGGGTTAAAAATGTTTCGTAAATTATATTAAAAATTCTAATACCTAATGATGTAAATCTGTACATTTTATATAAATAATGTAGCCTATTGTACTTTCAAAGACATCGCAATAGAAATTCTTCAACTAAACACGAACAAAACATATTTTATAGTTTTCCTCCGATAAAGAAATTCTTTCAATAAAAAAGACCGATGCTTTAAAAAATCAAGCAACGAATTGCTTAGAAATTATTTTATTTAAAAACTCGTTATATTTCTATTATAAAATAGAAAAAAAAGATTAATTTTGAATGCAGGGATGAGTTTTATAAAACATTGTAAGTGTTAATACCATTAAAATCGTCATTATCTTCCCATCCTCTCGGTGATTAAAGTAAAATTAACCAAAAAATTATTAATTACTTAAGTTGTATTAACTTACGAATCAAACTGTAATTCGTCCTCGTTAAACAGCAAATTTACTAGACCAAGTAGAAGTCACTTCGAACAAGGAAATGATAAATAAATTACTTCAACGTTAGATTTTATACTGTACCTGTACTGTACATATGAATAGAATTTCAAGTTGCTTATGGCTTAGGAAAAAAAGTAGTAAAACAACTCAATAATAATTTTATTTTTGTTCCATTCGAAAAATATTTGCACTCAAAGCATTAATCCGCTAGCAAGTTTCCTCACGTAAAAATTTTTACGAAAAATTAACTAATAGAAAGACAAAAAAGGGAGTAAAACTCAGACGCTTTACTCCCTTTCGAAAGTGGAGAGACCTAATACTGGGAAAGCATCCCAAATGTTTTCAGGGGCAATCCGTTCTAAATGTACTTGTACAGTACCTATCCGCTGTATTATGGGCTTTATTCAGGTCTAACTCATAATGTACAGTACCTGAATAAAGAATCTTTCAGTACCCAAAGGGGGAAAATATACCTTTTCCGCGCACCTCATTTATGGTTTTTATAAATCACGAATGATGTATGCGTATATGTATTGTATGAGGTTCCAGAAAGAGTCAAAACTAAAATTTAACTAAAGTTAATTAATTAAAGGCGAAAACGCTATTGTCAAATCGGACTAAAGGTCAAGATGGTTATGTAAGAGAGAGAAGGGGAAAAAACTGCAGTAGTCAAAATAAACGGATCAGAGGAAATGTTGGCCCGGGCAAATAGAACTCTGATACGAACGTTCGATAGGCGATCTGGGTTAAAAATTCGAAGAAGGGAAAAGTTTACGTAGGGGATGTAAGTCAATCAGAAACATTGATGGAAAATAAACTATATAGACCGAAAATTCAAAGTCGAAACCGTCGTGTCCTGAAAAAAAGGGTCGCGGAAAAGTTGTGCTGTTCTGTGTGACTCATCAGCCACCTCGGACGCAGAACCCTTCGCCTATCATCTGAGCAATGTTCCCTCTAAGTGCAGGCGAGCATGCACACCGATTTGAATTCTTGTTTACTTATTTCTTACTCTGTCCGCAGCATGATTACTGCTGAGTATATTTTGATTAAATACATTAAATCAGTGACAAAAGATAATATTTCGTGTAAAAGTATGTTTTAAAATAAATTTTATTTTAATTTTTATAGGAAAAAATGATTATATATATATATAATCTTATTTTCTGAGCACATATATGTATGTATATGCTCAGATTATATATGATTATATATATATATGCACAGCAAAATTTTTTTTACTCAGAAAAGTATATGTTCCGCTCATCTACAAAAAAAATTAGAGGGAACATTGCATCTGAGCCGCAACAACGAACTCTTCCCATTTCAGTCATTACGAAATCAGAAAATTTGATTTTATTTCTCTCTGAATAGAACTAGTGCAAAAAATTCTATAAAACTATATAGAAAACATGTGTGTTCCACTGCGTTAAAAGTATACCTGACGGTGTAAAATCTGTAATGGATGCAAAGGTATAGGCAAAACAATTATCCGATTTCTAAATATTTCTTTAAAATTTTAATAAGTTAATTAAAAACAAATTCTTATTAAATTTTAAAATTTATTTTCTATGTTGTGAATTTCCCATATGTTTAATTACAAACAGGTTTGAGTTCCGAGTAATATTTTGATCAATACGAAATATTTTTAAATGTGAGCAGATATGAAAGCATTGAATAGTTTAATTATACTTTAATTTATTCAGTAAATTGAAAAACGATTTGAATACAATTAAAATCTTATGATTAATTAAAATTAATCAAAGACGTTTAATTAGGAATAAAAAAAGGAGGAAAAGGTCACTTTTAAACAATCACTTTCCCAACAAAGTAAGATAAATTATTACTGAGTTGTTTGACTACTTTTATAAGACGAAAACAATTCGAATTTCTGTTTATATGTACAGAGGACAACGTTAAATAAAGAGGAAATTTATTTAACCATTTGTTCTTTAAAGGTACTGTACGATTTCAGTGGTTACAAAAATTCTTTTAGGAAGTTCTATTGTGTAGATTGTAAGAAGGCAATGTAGAAGAACGTTTCCATTCTGTAGTGTTTACTACTTAGAGAACTTGCTGCTTAACGAAGACACACGTAGAGTTTCCGGCGTAAGTAAATATAAGGTATGTATTTAATATTTTTTCGAACTTTTCTAACGTTTACTCTTTGAAGGAAGCTTACCACTGCCCGAGTGAATAAACCATCGATTATTGATAGTTGGTGGCTCAAAATCGGCATTGCTCTTCGGCTTCGTTTCGTGTGTTTAACACCCAAATAGGGAGCACTTTTTGCTCGACAAATCAACATTTTCTCGACGAGGATACAAACAGAAAACAAAGAAACGTCTTAAAATATATTTTGTAAGTAAAAATTCTATAATTTAATTACCTTTAAAAATGAAATATTTTTTGCATAATATTTTAATATAGTTATTTAATAAAAAATATTCAATTTTATGTAAATAACAATAAAAATCTCATTTATAAAACATATTTTTAAATTATTAATACTTTTAAAATAAATAATTTAAAAGAAAAGAAAGCGATTGAAAATTTAACGCATTGCTATTGCGTGCAGAAAACATTTTTCATTTCAAGGTGAAATCTCAGTTTTATACAAATACTATTAGGCCTATATAATTGTTAAATATAAAGAAAAGAAAACATTTTTTTTCATTGTAATAAACTTGACTAAATCTATTTAAATGTAACTTACTGTATTTAAAAAGAAATTTAATATTCTGCTGTTAATTTAGAAAATTTTACAGGGTTTTTCCTCTTTTATTAGGTAATATTATACATGTAGATGCGATTTCGTAAAACGATATTTAAAATATATATTAATACTTTAACAAGCGACTTAAAAAGCCGTATTTTTCCCATAGATTTATCATCGTATCATTAACAATTAGTATTTGTAGTATAACTTAGGCAATATTATGATGTAAAGGTAAATCGTAGATACATAATTTGCAATACAGTAGTACATTAATGACTTTATTGTCACGGAATCTGTAAATAAGCTTGCGTGTGTAAAAAGACTAATTTTTTTCACCTTGTTTTGAATATTCAAGTTTTTTAAATAAATGGACTTTCAAAGCTATTCTGCCAGTTGCATTCTAATTCTAATCACAACAGAATTGATAAAAGTCTTAAATTATAAATTTAACGAGTTTAAAGTACAGTAAATTATTTTAATTACGAAAAATTAATACATTAACATATTCGAATTTCGAAGCCTCTCATATAAAAGTAAATGTTGCGAAAAAGTTTATAGAGTGATAATAAACAAAACTTATTTTTAACGAGAAAAGATGAAAAAGTGGGTGTGCCTTCACGCGAAAAGGAAAGCGATAGCGAGCACCGAAAAACAGGACTACACGCGCAGCGTGTAGTCCTGTTTTTAAGTCGATTGCTTCGTGTCGCTGTGTCGCTGTGATTTAAGTCGATGCTTCGTGTCGCTGTATCGCTCGCATTGAGCGACGCAGAGCATCGAGTATAGGTAGTGTAGTAATACATTGGAAAAACTGACCTTTGTAGGCGAATATACAATTATGATTCCGTTGACTTTTTTTCATGTATGTACTGTACAGAGGAGTCTACTGTTTACGAAGGGTAAAAACTCATTCAGAGTTTACATCTTATCGAAGAGCTTGGTGAAACGTAAACAGTGTAGTTGTTTGTTGTTGAGTAGTGTTCTTTGTCACGTGTTACTACTTATTTGTTTACTTTAAAATATTAACTATCATTTAAATATTTATTAAATATCAATTTAATTCGTGAAAGTTAAATATTTCCTTTCAAAAAATTTTGGCCTTACGAAATCATTCATGGCCTTGGTCACGGTTCGGGTGTGGCCAATGAGCTGCCCACGTCGTGTTTTCCGGGTTTATTTCATGTTACTAACACCTAATTAGGATCCTGTTTCCCATAACCCTAATTCGGCAGATCTCTCAAGTGTCGAATTGCCTTAAACAAATAACCCAAACAAATTGTGACGAGTGATTATTTATTGTGACATCGTCACAATGCCGGGCTGCAACTTTTCGTCACAATGTTATCAATTGTTCTAAACTAATGTTGTTTTGTTTCTGTGCAATATACTTTTCCTGTTAGCAATTTAGTCTTGTCGGTCATTTATCTAACTGCATTCAGGAAAACTATTTGAATCGTAGTGACGTGAATTCTGCTAAAAATCAGTACCTCCACTTTCCTTTACGCTTTCCAGTCACGCTCTCTACGTTCACCTATGTAACAGATTTTTTGCAATTTAGGATGGACAGGCAGTCAGAAAGAGAGAGGACGACAGTCGCTATATATAAATCTACAGTTTATTCAAATTGCTGCCCAATAATCTTTATATAAAAGCAAATTTACGATAACACGCTATACACGTAGTTTATACAATCTGTTGCCAAAACTTAAACACTTTTTTTATCACATAAAAGCAATCATTCTCTCATTGTTACAAAGTTGTTTTTTATTTAAACAAATCTTATATGAAATCTTTCAGACGTCAAGGTTAGCAACTTCGGTGACACGCTAGGAGATCACAGCCTGTCTAACACGAATCACTTTTCAAATATTAATAGTAGACCAGTATTAAGTAGTAGTCGTCGACTGTCCTCTCTTCAGGGAGGAAGTGAATTACTACTTTTCGTCGAATTACTTTAACCTGTTTCCTCAACAGCTCTTTTTTCTATCGGATCGGCGGTATAATGGCCCAATTCGGATAGAAAAATTACACAATACGAAGTTACCGTTTAGTATAAAATATGATTTAAGTGGTTTTCCATAATGCTAAATTTAAATATTGGTTCCATTTTTTTTTTTACGAAATTTGATAGGTTAGCCGATTACCGTTTGATATTTGGCTGCAAATAGTACAGTTCGTTAGAGTTAACATTTTCAATTGATGTCTACTTGACCTATAAAATCTTCGTGTCATCCGATAAATATGACAATGGTAAGCTAAACTAATCATACACTTTTTATAGTTTTCGTTTTAAATGTTTGTTATATCAGTGTATTTGATTTATATAAATACAAAGGTTATCTCACGTAAGGGTTTATCACACCGAGTGATCAATCTACGCTTTTAAGAACTATTTATTTTTCTACTGTGTACAATTTAAAGAATTTTTAAAATGTGTTAGATTGGACACTCGGTGTGATAAACCTTTACCTAAATTAACCTTGGTAAATATAAATCAAATACTATAATAAAATATAATAGAACGGTTAGAAGTACGAAATAATCTAATAATCTTTATTGTTGTTGTTGTTACTTTTTGCTCGACAATGCCGTGTTCATATGCTAGTTATATATATAGGCCTACTTTTACATTGAATTCTTTACTTTTAATTTAGAATAAACTTTTTAATCTAAATATTTTATTCTGATTTAGTTGTTTTCATTTTTTAATTTGCAATAAATTTGTAAGTTTAATTGGCCACAGATTAATAATAATTTTCGTATATATAAAAGTTAATTGCAGTCAATTAGCTTTTTAAAATCGTTTTTGAGCGTTTCAGGATCCAGGTCAAAAGTGAACATATTTCGACTGATATATTATTAATGCATATCTGATTTCAGATAAAGTATAAAAATTGACAGTAACTTTTCAAACCAACATCATTAATCATGCAGTGTGATAAAGAGAAATTTTACGCAGTTAATCGATATTTATCTTCGAGTTTTCGTCACCTCGGACGGCTGATTGGACGTCATCCATTGTATTTTGTGATAATTCCGTTTCTATTCACTACACTCGCAGCTTTCGGTTTACTTAGGCTGCAAGTTATTAAAGATACTGAATATTTATTTGTTCCACCACACGGAAGAACGTTGAAAGCCAGATCAGATATTGAGAAGTTATTTCCGGAAAATGCTACAGACTTTGATTTTACACGAATGACAAGACTTAACGGTTTAAATATTATTATAGTCACACCTAAAGATGGAGGAACAATGATTCGTGAATACGTATTTGATGAATTGCAAATGCTGAACGAAAAGATTCTTAATGCAAAAATAAAATGGAATAGACAAAATATAACGTATTCCGATGTTTGTATGCGATCGAAAGAAGAGTGCTACCAAAATAATATAGGCCTATTGTCTTTAAAAACGAAATTTGAAGATTTCAGAAGAAAAACGATGAAAATTAAGTAAGTATTATAATTTTTTATATTTTGTTGTATTATTATTTTAATATTTCAGTTTAATTATATATTTATGCAACGCTATTTGAATTCTGAATGACTACCGCAGATTGGAATCGATGTTTGAGCCTATGATTTTGAAAGTGGGGCAAGTCCATTGGCGCATACGAAAACCTTGATTTGTTTCACCCAACACATATAACAATTAAAGGATATTATATTTACACGAAATAAGATCACAAAAATATAAAACAAGTCTGTTTTTGCTTAAGAACATTTTTAACTTTATCCAAACGCAAACAATTAAATATCTAGCAATAACATAAAATCTCACATCTCAGCTGTCCAATTCGTAAACGAGGAAAATGGTTGACAGGCGAATGTTTATAGAGTGATAAATCACTCGAGCGATGAGGGAGACAGATAAAATATGCCTGTAAAGATAAAAGAAACCGCTAGTGACGCTCTAATGCAGTTAGTACGAAGACATTCGATGAAACAAGATTCTTCGTATTAGAATTGGGTGTAGAATTTTTGCAAATTTTTCGTCTACGCCTATTTGTAGGGAAAATCATAAATGTGTTCAATGTGATGCCTAAATATCTCATAGTTAAACACGAGAAACATCGGATGGCTCACTGAGGCTTTACGGAATAACCATCAATTGAAAGATAGTTCGGTTGTGTTTTACCTAATTGGAACCTAATTTCTGAGCATGTAGTATAACTTATTTAAATTATAACGTCTATTATAATTTGTAATATTTCTGTAATAGTATTGCCGTTGTAGCTATGAATTAAACACTAAAACACCACGCTATTCAATACAACAAACGTGTTGTTTCACAAATAAGTCGTGGTAAATCTTTGTGACTCTATGATCTTTTCTTGCATCAATAAAATTATTTAATATGTATTTGTAGAAAGTGTAATGTATTAAATATAAATGTATTAAAGGTTAATTAAATTTAATGTAGCAAATGTATGTTTTTTGCATGGATTAACTGACTCAATGTCTCTATTTCTTTTTAACAGGTATCCGCTGGAGATGAATTCGTCGCATATTAACATGGATGCTATTGACTTAGGAGGAGTTTCAACTGACGAAAACTGTTTTATAACAGATTTTCATGCAGTTCGTTTATTCTATTTTGTCGACTACCATAATTCCAGCAAACAGGAAATTGCGAAAAAATGGAAAAAAGAAATTTTTAAAATAGTTTCTCAAAATTCCTTCAACCATATCCACGTATCATTACTGAATAGTATTAGTATCGACAGCGAAGTTGATAATATATTTGAAAATATCGTATGGCATATTATTATTGGTGGAACATCTATGATAACATTTGCAAGTGTAACTTGTCTGACGAAGGACTGGGTGACAAGTAAACCGCTGATTGGTATTTCCGGTTGTATTTCGTCCACGTTTGCTGTGGTAACTGCTTCTGGTCTGTTGCTCCTCTGCGGCATGAAATACTCCGGAGGCAATACGATTATTCCGTTTATAGTTGCAGGTTAGTATATAAAATACACTTTGAAAATTTTAAATACATTATACAATATAAATCAAAACTCTCAATTGCTTGAATATATTTTTGAGGTATCGGACTGGATGACTCATTTGTTCTGCTAGCTGCTTGGAGAAAAACTAATCCCAAAGATTCAGTTGAAAAAAGAATGAGTGAAACGTACTCCCAGGCTACCGTATCGATTACCATAACGTCTTTGACTAACGTTGCGTGTTCGTTAATTGCATTAACTACCCCGTTCAGAATTCTGCGTATAATTGGAAGTTACATGGCTTTAAGTATTTTCATAGATTACATCTACCAGGTTACATTCTTCGGCGGACTTCTTGCACTGGATGGTTATCGAGAAGCCAAAAAATTGCATGCAATACTCTTCGTTCATGTTAATTTGAACGAAAGACCATCAGGTAAGATAATAAATAAGCATTGAGCTAATCATAAAATAATTAGTTAACTTCTACTATAGAATGTTCACTGTTATAATTTTCTTTTACAATCCCGATTTATCCTAATTTTCTTGACCAGTGTATTCGAATGCGGGTTAAATAAATGTAGGAATATTACATAATTTTTTAACTCTTCTGTCAATGTTGGCGTTTTTATTGTTGTATTATTTAGTGAAATTACTAAAGAGCCGGTATTATTGTGATACCTCCATTTCTAAAGTAATAGTCGAGTTTAAAAAATTAGTAAGTTTATGATATTTAGGTCCAACGAATGCATTTTGTGAAATCTAAAAAACAAATGTTATTTTATCTTTTAATATTCTAATGAATACAGAGAAAAACATTGTTTGTTTCAAACTTCTGAAATGAAAATAATTATTAATAATTGTGATTTTATGTTTTACACTAGTATGTGCGAATTATTGCTCGAGTTTATGATGTGATGGTAATTGATGAGGTTGAGTTGGGAGAAAGTGAAAAACAACGTTGTTTGGGTTGAAAAATCCCCAATGCATTTTTGTTAGAATGCAAAAAATATTCAACTGCAATTTGGTGCGCATACGTCGAACTGTATTGAACTCTTTACCCAACATACATACAACATACATACAACGTACTACAGTACATACAGTAAAATGTCGGTATAACGAATATATCTCGAATATCCCACCAATTTTCAATTCAGCTGAATGTAAATATGTTTTAGTTTAACAAATACAGTTATAATGAAAATTTCAGTTTATTGTAATAAAAATTATGTCCGTTACGAAAGAATAGTTCCATTATAATTAAATTTATAAATGCATAAATTATTCATAATTAATAAATAATGAATATTACGTCAAACAGTCTAGCAACATTCATTTTAGTCTTTAGTTTTCGTCTCGTTGTAATGATATTACTCTACAGTTTATTACTTTTTAACTGATAAAATGTAATAACATGATATATTTCATAAATTTTACAAATTCTTCATAAATTGCAGCAGATCCAGATAGCATTTTACCGTAAGCAAGGAGTTTCATTTAACATAATCCCGTTACTTCATCAGGTTGTCAGACTTCAATTTTTAATCTGAGATCAAAAAATGTAGTTTTCATATACAGTAATGGGATTGTCACTAAATTCCACTTTGTAATTTTTATAAACGTAATTCTTAAGAAGAATTTAAGAACTATGATACTAATGGAACTTTCAAAGTTATTAAAAAACTAGCAGACCCCGCCACGCCTTGTTGTTGCTCAAAATGTATCTATTATAAATGTATAACACTTCCCCCGTGGGGGAAATTTCGAAAAATTTTTTCTTAGTGTACATTCTCTTGACGTACTCTATTAAAATGCTATCAAAAATGCAAAAAATCGCATCTAAAATAGTATAATAGAAGCGAAGTTCTTCAAAGTAAGCCTTAATCCTGTCCCTCTCCCCCCAGGGGAATATCGAAAAATCCCTTCTTAGTGTACATTCTGTTGACGTACCCTATTAAAATGCAATCAAAAATGCAAAAAATCCGTATCTAAAATAGTATAAATAGAAGCAGAGTTCTTTACGGTAAGCCTTTCCCATAAGGCTTACCGTAAAGAACTGTCCATCCCCCATGTTTAACGGAATAATATACAGCCTATGTCCACCCTGAAGTTCCATTCTAAATATTGGTGAAAAAATTTTTGAAATCGAATGAGTAGTTTTGGAGATTACCTGCTGCATCCAAACTTACTTACATACAAACATTACCTCTTTATAATATTAGTATAGATATATAAAATATAATGTAATTATTGATTTATTTTTCTAATAGGTTTTGTGGGATTTATGAAGTATGGCTGTTATTCGAGTAAAGATAACGAAAACAAGACAACAATGACTTGTTACAAAAACCATTTAGGAAAAATTCTAACGTTTCCAATTGTAAAAGCAGCTATTATTATTCTTTTTCTCTTGTATCTCGCTGGAGGAATCTATTTTACGAAATACCTACAACTCTCTATAGGAATCGATAGTGCATTTAACGAAAATTCTAATATAGTAAAATACATCCGTGATGAGAATTCATTTTATTCGCAATATCGCGATAGAATCCAAATAATTGTCACATCATCATTAGACTACTCCGATCCAAACATCCAGAATAATCTAGAGAAATTAACGACAGAACTGGAGAATTCTCCTCATATGGCCGGAAGTAATTTCACGGAATCCTGGCTGAGAATGTATCTAAAATTCATGAAAGATCCGCAGTTTTGGATTTCTCTCAGAGGATACAATTTGAGTCGACCCGAAGACTTCACCGATGCTTTACGTAGAGTATTTCTTAAATTCAAGTGGGCCAAACGTTTCAACAAGGACATTGTCTTCAGTGAAGATGGCTCTAAAATATTAGCTTCCAGATTTTTTATTCAGACGAAACTGGTTGATAATTTGCAGAAAGACAATGAAGTTTTTATTAATCTTTGGAATATAATAGATAAATATAATCTTCCGGTAAAGTGCTACAACTATCGATATATTTTCTTTGATTTTTTGATTGAGGCAGTTTCTACAACAACTCAATCAATAGCCGTTAGCTCTTGCGTAGTGATTTTGATATTTATCATTTTGATACCGAATTTGTTTTGTGCATTTTGTATTGCGCTCACAATAGTTTGTATTGAAGTGATCACTATAGGATATATGTCCGTATGGGATGTTACATTCTATCCAATAGTGACAGTATTTTTAATAGTGATCACCGGATTTTGCACGGATTATGCAGCTCATATATCGTACGCGTACGCAAAGAGTAAAGGAAAGAATCCGAATGAAAAACTGCGAGATTGTTTGGATGTTGCTGGTCACGCCATTGTGCAAGGTTGTCTTTCATCACTTTTGTGCGTTTCTATGTTAATATTCACTCCGTACACATTTTTGAAAGATATATTTAAAGTATGTTTCATATTTTTTATTTCTTCTGTAATTCAAGGGTTATGTATACTTCCAATAATGCTATCATTATGGGATAGTTTTCTGTTATTATTGTGTAAAAGTGAGGAGAGCCATCTTTCAAACGAAGAGTTTTCGGTTCGTCCGAATACGAATGAAGAGTTGTTAAAATAAATAATAATTATTTCGTCGTACTTAAAAAAGTGCTTCAGGAATGAAATAATAAATAGTCGAGGATAATAATTTGAAATGAAAACCATTCGTCATACGAAAGTCGTTATACGACTTCACAATGTGTGAATTCTTCAATTTGTACTTTATACATTCACATTTTTTTTTATTGGGATAATTGTTATTGTATTGTTTAAAACAATTTGTTTATGTATTAGAACTAAACACGGCCTGACTTGGTATCCTGCCGTAATGTTTATTGTAAATTTTTTAAATAAACGTGGTTCTTTGATAAAGGCGCTTCCTGTTTATTCGATAGCCTCGGTTAGAAAATGTCAATAAAATATAATGACTTATTATTCACATTATACATTACAAATTCACGTGTTAAACCTAAATATCTTTTCTGATATTCTTTCCTATTGGCATCAACAAAACATTTACAGTAGAGCGTCGATTTTCCGAAAGTCAATCATCCGAAAGAATTCCAGTTGGCAAATTTAAATTTTCACCAGTGCTGTGGCGCTTCAATCTTTGGCTATGTCTTGGGTTACTCAAATATTTTACGTTTTTGATACTAAATTAACATCTGAAGTATAATTTTTTATTATTTTTATATTTTTTAATATATTTATTTTGTTCGTACAAAATAAAAAAAAAATAATTTTTAACGATACAATAGTCTTTGTTTGGCTTAACATCGACGAAAATTCAACGCGAAGCGACACGCAACGGAGAAAAATTTCGACATCGGATACGTTAAACTATTTTCTCGTACGTAAATCAGTTATCCGAAATATCAGTTATCCGGACAACCCCAGTCCCCAATTGATTCGGAAAATCGACGCTCTACTGTATTTAAATTTACCTATTATAAGTTCTGCTAGGCCCACAATGGGCTGATGGTTGGGTGGTAATGGACGAGGACCGTGAAAATTTCACGGTGTTTTCATTACGCCATACATCTGCCCATCAAACTTCGACATAAGCTTTTACATTGTATTTGGTAATGGAAATTCTACGAAACGCCACAGAAATGTCTTCTTATTTGTAGATAATATTGAGTGGAAGAAACTAAATCTGCAATATATTTATACTTATACATTGATCAACACTAAGGTGGCTGCACACGTTGTTATCTCTCAGTGCGAAATTGTTTGTTATAAGGAAACGACTAAGAATACATTTAGATCCCGAAGTTATCTCCCATTTATATAAAATAGTTATTGTTCAAAAAATCACTTATAAAATAATTATATACAGAAACACCTGTAATTATATACTAGACAAAATACAAGTAATACGGAATAACTCAAATCGGAAGCTGTATCAATGTTGAAAATCAGTACAATTTCTTACCTCTGTATTAAAAATATGTACGTTCCAATAAGTTGCCACTCAGAAAATGTAGAAATTATTATTTATGAATCACAGACTTACCTGGGAAAGGTCTGACTCGGAATTAGGAGGTAGGAAGAAGTTCATTCCGAATAAGTCGGGCCACGTCCCTCACGATGGGCTTGGTCAAAAAGATTTTACGAGTAGCAAAATATGGAGTGATAATTGTCCAGAAATAAAGAAATCGGATTACAAAGCTACTGAATTAAATTTACAAAAGCTACACAGTTTATAATAAATGGAAAGTAATGCATAACAGCGATAATTTAACATCAAATAGAAAAATTACAGTCAAAAAGAAGAAAAATGTATTTGTTATCGACATATTTCATGAGTAATTAATATTTTTAATAAAATACTTTGACGTTAGAAAATCCACCGTATTCCGCAGGTAAACATATAATTACTCCAGCATTAATTTCCCAACTTGTTAAAAGAAAATAGTTTTTAAAATAATTTGTATCTCTTCACTTCATACGTTTAAATTTAACGTACAGTATAGTTTACCAACGAAGTTCTAAATCAATCGCTTTAACAGAAGGAATTTAAGTGTAAGAATAGAAAAAAAAAATGTATTTTTAGTATATTTAAGAATATATCAATTATATTATACTAATTTAATAGAATATCTAGGATTGTACATTATTATTTTGTATATTATTATAATATCGAATGTTGAATGATAATTGCGACAGGGGACTCGATTTTTTTGTGTTTGCAATGGAAAATATGACAAGCATTAAAAACGTTAAATTGTAAGATAGTTGCACAACAAATATAAAGAATCTTTATAGAATAAGTTATAAAAGAGTTTTATTTTTAAAATGTTGAATTTACAAAATCAGAAATTAATAAATTACGTAAAAATCATTAAAATATGTACAATTTATTTGTCGTTCGTCTACAAAATCTGCTTCCTGCACGCGCTGATAGAAGCGATAATTATCTGGTAATAGCTACACACTAAACACGTTTACTCCGGACAAGCACATTTGTTTGAACCGGTTTAACCTTCGCCTATCATCTAAGCCGCAACGAACGAACCCTTTCCATTTCAGTCATTACGAAATCAGAAAATTTCTTTTTATTTCTCTCTGAATATAACTAGTGCGTAAATTCTATAAAAGTACATAGAATACATGTGTGTTCCACTGCGTTAAAAGTATACCTGACGGTGTAAAATCTGTAATGGATGCGAAGGTGAAAGCAAAACAATTATCTGATTTCTGAATATTTCTTTAAAATTTTAATAAATTAATTAAAAAGAAATTGTTGAATTTTCTAATGGTAGCTGTATTATTTGTTAAATAAGTAAATGTCTCTTCAATTCGAAAAAAAAAATACTATAGATTGAATCTTTTCTCTTAAAAAAGCATCTTAAAAAGCATTTTCCACATGCTTTTTAAGAGAAGAACGTACTCCAAATACCTTAAAATTAAAAAGGACTATAAGACTGTATAAGGGTGAAGAAACACGTGGAGATTTTTAGGGTATTGGGAAATGTGTTTTTTGGTTTTGTAAACATTATCTACTCGTTATCTATTGTTTAATGTCAATTCAATAACTGAATTTTATTTTGTACCACTGAAGAGGGGTTATAAAATTGAACTTACCCGGTTCCGAGTAATATTTTGATCAATACGAAATATTTTTAAATGTAAGCAGAAATGAAAACGTTGAATAGTTTAATTATACTTTAATTTATTCGGCAAATTGAAAAACGATTTGAATACAATTTCCTTGCAATCTTATGTTTAATTAAAATTAATCAGAGACGTTTAATTAAGTATGAAAAAAGGAGGAAAAGACCACTTTTAAACAACCACTTTCCCAATAAAGCAATATAAAATTATTACTGAGTTGTTTGACTACTTTTATAAGACGAAAACATAATTGAAATTTCTCTTATATGTACAGAGGTACAACGTTAAATAAAGAGGAAATTTATTTAACGATTTATTCTTTAAAGGTACAATTTCAGGTAGCTACAAGAATTCTTTTATTAGGAAGTTCTATTCTGTAGATTATAAAGAGATAATGTAGAAGAACGTTTCCATTCTGTAGTGTTTACTACTTAGAGAACTTGCTACTTAACGAAGACACACGTAGAGTTTCCGGCGTAAGTAAATATAAGGTATGTATTTAATATTTTTTCGTACTTTTCTAACGTTTACTCTTTGAAGGAAGCTTACCACTGGCCGAGTGAATAAACCATCGATTATTGATAGTTGGTGGCTCAAAATCGGCATTGCTTTTCGGTTTCTTTTCTTGTGTTTAACACCCAAATAGGGAGCACTTTTTGCTCGGAAAATCAACGTTTTCTCGACGAGGATACAAACAGAAAACAAAGAAACGTCTTAAAATATATTTTTTAAGTAAAATGTTCTAGAATTAATTACCTTTAGAAATGAAATATATTTTGCATAATATTTTAATATAGTTATTTAATAAAAATATTCAATTTTATATAAATAACAATCAAACTCTTATTTCTAAAACATATTTTTAAATTATTAATACTTTTAAAATAAATAATTTAAAAGAAAAGAAAACGATTGGAAATTTAACGCTTTGCTATTGCGTGCAGAAAGCATTTTCCTTTTCAAGCTGAAATCTCAGTTGCATACGAATTAAATTATATAGGGGAGGACGAGACAACCTCGACACGATAAGAATAAGTTAAATTTTTTGTAACAAATAGTACTGAAAACTGAAAAAAAAGCATTATTTATTGTCCACGAGAATGTAATCTTATCATAGAACTGGTTAAAATCAGTTTTAGTCCACATGAGTCCACGGTTCACACCTGCAGCAGATAATCCACTTTTCTTGAGTGATTCCATATTTTTCATTGCAATATTTTCATCGTCATTTTCCGAGGGTTTAGAACTGTTCTGCCCCTTTTCTTTAGCGAACTTCGAATCCGATTTCTCCAAATTAATTGATCTGCAAGTTCATGATTTTTTAACTTTAGTCTTGGCTTCTATTGCGACTTTATATGGGAATGTAGTTATTTCTTCTGCTAGTTATTGTTTGTGGCCAAATCAAACCATTGCAAAACACGATCAGCAACAAGATCAGCACTTAACAAGCCGTCATTAAAACTCAACTGTCTAGCCTTTAAGGACGGTCGCGTTTTATTTTGTTTCAATGTAAATTTAATTGACGAACTTATTCCCGTAGTGAAGATCTTATTGCCGTTCCTTCCCAACTCCGTCTCGTTGAGTTGGTTTCTTGTGTATCACGACTCGATGTAATGAATCAGGTTCGTTGGAAAGCACACCTCCACACTCAAATTGAATATATTTATAGTTTATTTACAGTAGTAGAAAGTAGAAGTTAGAAAACATATCATATGTACAGGATAACCATGCGTGGTGAATTCACGTGCCAGGTTGGCGTCTGGGAACTAATAACCTTTGGAGAGACCTCAGTCAGATTGTGGAGTCGGCTCAACTGCACGGTCGGTCCGGTCTCAGCACTAACCCGTCCCTGAGAAGATCAACAGAGGAGAACACTCTCTCTACACTCAGCGGGCTTCCCAAGTGCCTGAGACAACCGTGTACCAGTTTCTTGCCCTTCTCTCTAGTCTCTCGTTCGCCCCGCAATTTAAGGGATTTTAGAACGGGAACTTCCGACCAATCGCAACCCTTTTTTATGCTCGAACAGCTGACACTCAGGTCCGCCGTCATCCGACGAGAGTGAAGCTTACACAAACGTCCGCCACTTGTTTACGTTCGTTTGTTTACAATATGGCAAATGTACTACCGTCTGACTGCAGGTGGGTCCAATTAACAAAGCCGGCGCTTCCTTTGTTTACCCTTGTTTTCAAGTCAATACCTTACAAGTGGTATTACCCGACCGCACGTGGGTTCAATTGACAAGGTCGCGCCTCTTTTGTTTCCACTCTGCTAAAAAAAGTCACTACTTTACACCCGTCCTCCCCTAATTGTTGAATATGCAAAAAAAAGATGTTTTCATTGTAACAAACTCGACTAAACCTATTTAAATGTAACTTTAATACTGTATATAAAAAGAAATTTAATATTCTGCTGTTAATTTAGAAAACTTTACAGGGTTTTACATGTATAAAATTACATCATAAAAGAGGAAAAACTGCATGTTTTTCATCTTTTATTATATAATTTTATATGTAGATACGATTTCGTAATACGGTGATGTAACCTTGATATGAAGTATCCTTAATTCTTTCAGAAATTACTGAATAAAGTACTACAAAACTGTTCGAATAAATTTTATTATGGAAAAACTTTAACTAAACACAAAATAATATTGCTGATACAATTACAGCTGTGAATGAGACGGTAGGAACCTTGTCAGAGCTGTATATCATACACATAGGAGCAAAAAAGTCAATGAAACCATACCTCTGCATGTGACTGACTATCTCGTTTAAATATTTAGCCCATGAAACACTGCAGGCTTTGAGGACCCAGGCTGTTTGTGGAGTACTTTATGACATCGAAGCGAGCACCGAAACACAGGACTACACGCGGAGCGTCAGTCGATACTTCGTGTCGCTCGCATTGATCGACCAAGAGCATCGACAATAGGCAGCGTAGGACATTGGAACAACTGGCCTTTGCATGCGAATATACAAGTACTATTTCTTTAATTTTTTCCACGTACAGAGAAGTCTACTGTTTATGGAGAGTGGAAAACTCCTCATTCAGAGTTTATATCTTATCTAAGAGCTTGGTGGAAACGTAAACAGTGTAGTTGTTTGGTGTTGAATAGTGTTCTTTGTCACTTATTTATTTATTTAATTAAATTTTATATTTATTTAATTACAGATATTAACTACCTTATAAATATTTATTGAATACCAATTTAATTTTTGAAACTACCTAAAAAATTTAAGGTGCAGTGAAGCGCATAAAAATATTAAATGAGCCGCAATGCGACCGCGGGCCGCGGGTTAGACATCCCTGGCCTTGGGAATGGTTCGATCGTGGCCAATAGGCTGGCCATGTGGAGTTTTCCGGATTTTTTTCACGTTAGTAACAGCTAATTCGGGTCCAGCTTTTGATAAAAGTCATCGCTTGATCCATCCCGCTCGGCAGTTCGCTCACGTGTCGCATTACCTTAACCAAATAAGCCAAACTAATTCTAACGAGCGATTATTTCTTGCAACATCGTCACAAGGTTATCAATGGTTTTAAATTAATGGTGTTTTGCTTCTGTACATTATACTTTTCCTGTTAGCAATTAAGTCTTGTCAGTCATTTATCTAACTGCATTCAGGGGAACATTTTGAATCGTACTGACGTGACTTCTGCTAAAAATCAGTACTTCCACTTCCCCCTACGCTTTTCAGTCACGCTCTCGACGTTCACGTATGTAACAGATTTTTTTGCGAATTAGGATGGACAGGCAGACACAAAGACAGAGGACGACAGTCGCTATATATAAATCTACAGTTTATTTAAATTGATGCCCAATAATTTTTATATAAAGGCATATTTACGATAACACGCTACACATATAGTTTATACCAGGGGTGGCCAACCTGCGGCTCGCGAGCCACATGCGGCTCTTTGAAGGATTATTTGTAGCTCTCGATAAATATACCCGAGTTCCCTTATCATTTTTGTGTTATTATATTTTAAAAAATTATTATCGTTTCGTATGTGGTTCAAAATGTCTTTTAAATTACTAACCGAATTATTTCAATATTCGGAACAACGTACTTATGTAAATCATTTTATTTCACTTTAAAATTCGTGAAATCCAAACACCGATCAGTATTAACTAACCAGCATCTGAAAGAATTACTCAGAAGTGCTGTGAACAATTATTCACCAAATTTTAAAGAATTATCAAAAGAAGTAAAATAAATGTGTTTAATTTTTAATATTTAAATTCAATACACATATTTTGTACTTTTATTTATATGTTTTCAATAAACATAATTTCTGTAAAAAAAATTTTTAATACCTTTTTTGCATACCTTTTTAATACGTATTTAATTGCGGCTCGCGAAAAATTTCAAATTTTGAAAAATGGCTCGGACTATCAAGGAGCTTGGCCACCCTGGGTTTATACAATCTGTTGCCAAAATTTAAACACCTTTTTTTATCACATAATAGCAATTATTTTCTCATTGTAACATCGTTTTTTTTTCTTTTTTAAACAAATCTTATATGAAATCTTTCAGACGTCAAGGTTAGCAACTTCGGTGAAACGCTGGGCGGTCACAACCTGTCTAACACGAATCACTTTTCAAATATATTATAATAATAGAAAAGTATTAAGTAGTAGTCTTCGACTGTCCTCTCGTTCGGGAGGAAGTGAATTACTACTTTTCATCGAATTACTTTAACCTGTTTCCTCAACAGCCCTTTTTTCTATCGGATCGGCGGTATAATGGCCCAATTCGAATAGAAAACTTACACAATACGAAGTTACCGGTCAGTATAAAATATGTTTTAAGTGGTTTTTCATGATGCCAAATTTAAATATTGGCTCCATTTTGTTACGAAATTTGATTGGTTAGCAGATTACCGTTTGATATTTGGCTGCGAATAGTACAGTTCGTTAGAGTTAACATTTTCAATTGATGTCTACTTGACCTATAAAATCTTCCTGTCATCCGATAAATATGACAATGGTAAGCTAAACTAATCATACACTTTTCATAGTTTTCGTTTTAAATGTTTGTTATATCATTGTATTTGATTTATATAACTACAAAAGTTATCTGACGTAAAGGTTTATCACACCGAGTGACCAATCTACGCTTTCAAAAATTATTTACTTCTCTACCGTACACAATTTAATTAAAGAACTTTTAAAATGTGTTAGATTAAACACTCGGTGTGATAACTTTTTTCCTAAGATAACCTTGGTAAATATAAATCAAATACTATAATATAATATAAAAATTAAAAGTACGAAATAATCTAATAATCTTAATCTTTGCTGTTGTTTTTTTTCGAGCAACGCTGGGCTCATCCGCTAGTTTCATGTATTTTAAGTAAAAAATATAAAAGTTATTTTTTAAATAAAGTAATATAACAGGAAAAAAAGTCATGCAACTCGTTGCTGAATTTTTTGATATAATGCAAGTTGAACCTGATTTATTCGAAGTCATTTTATTTCCCCAAATGCCCATCATGCAGATTTTCGAATGCTAGATGACTACCGCTAATTGCATTCGATGTTTGAACCGTTGATTTTGAAAGTGGGGCAAGTTTATTGGCGCATACGATAACCTTGATCCTTGATTTGTTTCACCTAACACAGATAACAATTACAGGATGTAATTCCAACTCCACTCGCGTTATGAAAAATGATCCTTTTTCATCTTCTACCCGTCAACCTATAATAACCAAAATTTATTAGCACGAATGTCATTAATACGTAAATTTCTCTTAAAAATTTCTTGTATTTTCGACAAAAGACACTCACATGTTATTAAGATTCGAATTGGTTGACCTTAGTCACACAGATATACACGCTAACATCTATACATATAAAAAACCCAAAGAACTCCGAAAATTTTTGCTTTTCTCGAGATTTCAAAATCCTCGTCCATATATGTAAAAAATTTTGGAATATCGTTTTCTGACCCATCGCCACACTGATCTATAATATATATAACAGTTGAAATATGATAAAAGCTCAATGAAAGAAACGAATTCTATAACTTTTTTGCATTATTTTAATAATAATAATCATTTCAAAAATGAGTCTGACATTTAAAATTATTCACATGCTGTGACGAGGTAAAATTAATTTCTAACAAATCCTTAAAGAAGAACCAACGACAGAAATGCACTGAATTTTACGAAAAATTCATAAAAATGCGCAGATTCTATAGTACAGTAACACAGATGATGGATATGATTATCATGGAATAAAATAATAATAATTTAAAATCAAAGAAAAGAAAATAATTTGAAGTCACTCATCAGTCACGCTAAAACACCATGTTACACAACACAACAAACGTGTTGCTTCACAAATAAGTCGTGATAAATCTTTGTGGCTCTATGATATTAACAGATTCAATATCTCTATTTCTTTTTAACAGGTATCCGCTGGAGATGAATTCGTCGCATATTAACATGGATGCTATTGATTTAGGAGGTGTTTCAACTGACGAAAACTGTTTTATAATAGATTTTCAAGCGGTTCGTTTACTCTATTTTGTCGACTACCATAATTCCAGCAAACAGGATTTTGCACATAAATTGGAAGAAGAAATTTTTAAAATAGTTTTTCAAAATTCCTTCAATCATATCCGCGTATCAATACTGAATAGTGTTAGTATCGACAGCGAAATTGATAATATATTTGAAAATATTGTACGGCATATCATTATTGGTGGAACATGTATGATAACATTTGCAAGTGTAACTTGTCTGACGAAGGACTGGGTGACAAGTAAACCGCTGATTGGTATTTCCGGTTGTATTTCATCCACGTTTGCTGTGGTAACTGCTTCTGGTCTGTTGCTCCTCTGCGGCATGAAATACACCAGAGACAATACGATTATTCCGTTTATAGTTGTAGGTTAGTATATAAAATACACTTTGAAAATTTTAAATACATTATACAATATAAATCAAAACTCTCAATTGCTTGAATATATTTTTGAGGTATCGGACTGGATGACTCATTTGTTCTGCTAGCTGCTTGGAGAAAAACCAATCCCAAAGATTCTGTTGAAAAGAGAATGAGTGAAAGGTACTCCCAGGCTACCGTATCGATTACCATAACGTCTTTGACTAACGTTGCGTGTTCGTTAATTGCGTTAACTACCCCGTTTAGAATTCTGCGTATAATTGGAAGTTACATGGCTTTAAGTATTTTCATAGATTACATCTATCAAGTTACATTCTTCGGCGGACTTCTTGCACTGGATGGCTATCGAGAAGCCAAGAAATTGCATGCAATACTCTTTGTTCCTGTTAAGTTGGATGAAAGACCACCAGGTAAGATAATAAATAAGCATTGAGTTAATCATTAAATAATTAGTTAACTTTTATGTATTGAATGGCATCTTACATTTACGTTTACTGTTGTAATTTTCTTTTACAATCTTGATTTATCCTAATTTTCTTGACCAGTTTATTCGAATGCGGGTTAAATAAATGTAGGAACATTACATAAATTTGTCAACTCTTCTGTCAATGTTGGCGTTTTTATTGTTGTATTATCTAGTGAAATTAAAGTTGTGAATATACTAAAGATCGTGTATTATTGTAATACCTCCATTTCTAAAGTAATAGACATGTTTAAAAATTTAGTAAGTTTATGATGTTCAGATCCAATGCTGAGACGTAGCTAGCGTGGAGCAGTTGGAGCAAACTGCCTCAGGCGCACGAGTCACGTGGGTGCCAAGTCAGAAAGGGCATAATAAAAACTTGTAAAAACATTTGTAAAAAATTTTTGGATTTAATAATTAATCAAATAACTATTAGACTTGAATCCGTTGGACAATTATGTACAGTACACCTTTTAAGTGCTTATCGCTTGTCGTGTCATCTGATAAAAATATTGTGGAACAATAATCGGCATATTTTTTCGACATTCGTCTAGTTTTGGACCTTGACTGCTTCGATTTAAAACATGTTTTTATAGTCGGGAAAAAGTAATTACTTCTGTAAATTAAGTTGCTGAACTAGTTTTATTTCACACTGCAGCCTGAAATAGGTTCTCCCACATTATTGCAGCATGCCTCATTTTCCAAAACTAAAATTAATCAAAACTTATTTAAGAAAGCAGCGTGTCACAACACTGTCTTAACGCTGGCTACTATATCCGGGGGTGGATCTACATAGGAACTAAGGGGCTTTCAAATGTCAAGGGCCGGCAAAAATTGAATCATTGTCATAAATTTTTAATACTTTTTCATTAACAATGAGCATTTATCATACAGTAAAAATAGTTAATATTAATAATAATATAATAATGATAATGTATGGTATTTTTTGTATTAACAAAAAATGAGCTCCCATTCGACTTCTCCTAATTTCAGCTCCGAGAAACCTAGATCCGTCCGAGTATATCAATCGAAAAAAGAATAGCTTATCAACTTGATCCGAAGAAAGTGATGAGCTCGGCGTTGCTCGGGGAAAAAGTAACGATACCAAAGATTAAGATTATTAGATTATAAGCGATCTTATTCGTTATAGAATTAGGTCCCACTCTTCCGAGACTAATTAAAGAATTTTTAGATAGGTCTAAAAATATGCTCGATTTCTCGCAAAAAACGCAAAATACTGCATCTAAAATAGTACAGTATAAGCAGAGTTCTTCGGGATAAGCTTTCTATCTCTTTCCCACGGGGAATTGCGAAAAATCCCTTCTTAGTGTACAGTACTTTAACTGTGTACCAAATTTCAACTTTCTACTCCTAACCGCTTGGCTCTGCGCTTATGTTTTAAAATTAAATGTTCAAAATAAATTTCGTGAGACCTCTTCCGAGGAAGGAGTCGCGCCGATTCAACTCGCTCCAGGCACTGAATCCAGTAGCCACGCCATTAATCCAATTAATGCATTTTGTGCAATCTATCTTTCTCTGAAATCTTCTGTTAATATCTTAATGAATACAGAGAAAAAACATTTTTTGTTTCAAATTTCTGAAATAAAAATAATTAATAATAATAGTGATTTTATGTTTTATACAAGTTGTATGTGCATGGTATTGCTCGAGTTTGTGAGGGTGTGCGAATCAATGAGATTGGTTTTGGAGAGGGTGAAAAACCATGGTCGTAAGTAAAATCCACATTTATTAAAACGATTATTATCAATGAAGATACCGCAAAACACAAAAAATTGCTCGAACTTATGTTAAGATAGGTACGGGTTTAGGAGCGATTGGGAGTGGAAACCCCAAAGTATTTTTGTTAGAATGTCGAAAAATATTCAACTGCAATTTGGTGCAGATACGTTGAACTGTATTGAACTCTTTACCCAACATACATACGTATATACAATACAGTTATAATGAAAATTTCAGTTTAACGTAATAAAAATTACGTCCGTTACGAAAGAATAGTTCCATTATAATTAAATTTATATATGTATAAATTATTCATAATTAATAAATGATGAATATTATGTCAAACAGTCTTGCAACATTCATTTTAATCGTTAGTTTTGGTCTCGTTGTGATGCTATTACTCTACAGCAGTGTTTTTCAACCTGTGGGTCGCGACCCCCAGGTGGGTCGCAAAGCCATACACGGGGGGTCGCGGGTAAAAGAAAAAGACAAGTGTTTGTAGGTCCTACACTACAATAAAAAAACTACAATTTCAGTGAGAGGCTGTGCCTGTTTATTTTACAGTACAATTAGTTTTTTGATCGATATTTAAATCTCAACAGAAAGAAAGTTAAATACGTAGTTTTTAAAATCAGTGACATATATTTTAATATGGGCGTGGGGGGTCGCCAAAATTTTTTAACTTGTAAAGGGGTCGCGTATTCAAAAAGGTTGAAAAACACTGCTCTACAGTTTACTTGTTTTTAAGTGATAAAAAGTGATAAAAACATGATTTAGCGTATTTTTAAAAAGTAAATCATATGATATATTTCATAAATTTTACAAATTCTTCATAAATTGCAGTAGATCCAGATAGCATTTTACCGTAAGCAAGGAGTTTCATTTTTACAAACGTAATTCTTAAGAAGTATTTAAGAACTAAGATACTAATTGAACTTTCAAAGTTATTAGAAATATATAAAATATGATATGATTATTTTTTAATTTTTTTAATAGGCTTCATGGGATTTATAAAGTATGGCTGTTATTCGAGTATAAATAACGAAAACAACGCAACAATGACTTGTTACAAAAACCATTTAGGAAAGATACTAACGTTTCCAATTGTAAAAGCAGCTATTATTATTGTTTTTCTCTTGTATCTCGCTGGAGGAGTCTATTTCACGAAATATATACAGCCCTCTACAGGATCCGATAGATCATTTAACGACAATTCTAATATACTAAACTTCTTTCGTAATGACAATACATTCTATCCACAATATCGCGATAGAATCCAGATAGTTGTTACATCATCATTGGATTACTCCGATCCAAACATCCAGAATAATATAGTGAAATTAACGACAGAACTGGAGAATTCTCCTCATATGGCCGGAAGTAATTTCACAGAATCGTGGCTGAGAATTTATCTGAAGTTCATTAAAAACCCACAGTTTTGGATTTCTCTCAGAGGATACAATTTGAGTCGACCCGAAGACTTCACCGATGCTTTACGCAAAGTATTTCTTAAATTCAAGTGGGCCAAACGCTTCAACAAAGACATTGTCTTCAGTGAAGATGGCACTAAAATATTAGCTTCCAGATTTTTTATTCAGACGAAACTGGTTGATAATTTGCAGAAAGACAATGAAGTTTTTATTAATCTCTGGAATGTAATAGATAAATATAATCTTCCGGTAAAGTGCTACAACTATCGATATATTTTCTTTGATTATATAATTAACGCAGTTCCTACAACAACTCAATCAATAGTCGTTAGTTCTTGCGTAGTGATTTTGATATTTATCATTTTGATACCAAATTTGTTTTGTGCATTTTGTATTGCGCTCACAATAGCTTGTATTGAAGTAATAACTATAGGATATATGTCCGTATGGGATGTTACATTCCATCCAATAGTGACAGTTTTTTTAATAGTGATCACCGGATTTTGTACGGATTACGCAGCTCATATATCGTACGCATACGCAAAGAGTAAAGGAAAGAATCCGAATGAAAAACTGCGAGATTGTTTGGATGTTGCTGGTCACGCGATTGTGCAAGGTTGTCTTTCATCACTTTTGAGCGTTTCTATGTTAATATTCGCTCCGTATGGATTTTTTAAAGATATATTTAAAGTATGTTTTATATTTTTTATTTCTTCCGTAATTCAAGGGTTGTGTATTCTTCCAATAATGCTATCGTTATGGGATAGTTTTCTGTTATTATTGTGTAAAAGTGAGGAGAGTCAGCTTTCGGACGAAGAGTTTTCGGATCGTCCGAATACGAATGAAGAGTTGTTAAAATAAATAATAATAATTTAGTTGTACATAAAAAAGTGCTTGAGGAATGAAATAATTTAAAAATTTCCTTGATCAATTCTATACTGTAAGGTTATTATAGTTTTGCTGTAATGAGCGTTTTAGCAGAAACAAACTTCTTACGAAAAAAAATTGTATTGCATATTCCAATGAGATTAACTACATTACTTAAAACGTTAGAAATCTCAGAAAAGTTAAATATTCTATGCATTACAAAGCGTTAATTTGTGAGCATTGACTTCTAAGAATGCCGCATTGTTCCGTCGTGTAATTTAACCTCCGTCCACGTATTTTTAAAAATGTTTATGAATTTGTTCTAATTGTTTTTATAATATTATTTGTAGTTAAATACAGATTATTGTTTACTAAAATTTTAAATGCTATATTCACTTGTTTAAACGGTAAATAATAACTGATCTGATAGCCACTGTATTTATAGCTTAACAAAGGATTTCCAGGTATCTTGCAGTTTTAAAAGCAAAGCTGTGCATATTTTACCTGCGAATTGATAATTTCAATTGTTTAAGGACTTTTTTTTATAAATAGTCAAAGATAATAATTTGAAATGAAAACCATTCGTCATACGAAAGTCGTTATACGACTTCACAATGTGTGAATTCTTCAATTTGTACTTTATACATTCACATTTTTTTTCTTGGGATAATTTTTATTTTATTGTTTGAAACAATTTGTTTATGTATTAGAACTAAAAACGGCCTCACTTTGTATCCTGCCGAAATGTTTATTGTAAACTTTTTAAATAAACGTAGTTCTTTGATAAAGGTGCTTCCTGTTTATTCGATAGTCTCGGTTAAAAAATGGCAAAAGAATATAATAATTTATTAGTCATTCTGTTTTCATTTGTCTACAAAATTTGCTTCCTGCACGCGCGTGTAGAAGTGTCATCTGGTGTTCGCTACACACTACTGTAAATGCGTTTACTCCGGACAAGCACATTTGTTTCAACCGGTTTGTCCACTCCTCTTATAAGCGCATTCACGCCTACCGATGCTGATGTAGGGCGTAACCTAAGCCGTAAACAACTTCAATTTGTGTTTATATGTACAGTACAGAGGTACAACGTTAAATAAAGACGAAATTTATTAAATGATCCATTCTTTAAAGGTAAGATTTCAGCTGGTTACAAAAATTCTTTTATTATGAAGTTCTATTATGTAGATTGTAAACAGACAATGTATAAAAACGTTTCCATTTTGTAGTGGAAACTTTTTTCTACATAAATAAGGTTATCATACATTGAAATATTGAAAGAACTGGGAAGGTAATATAGTAACATTCAGCCCGATTGTAAACTCTCTCACGCGTTAGGTTTAATTTAGTTATTAGTGACTTAGGTTTAAGTACGATTTGTTATCCATTCATTTGCATACTTTTAATATTTTGGTTAATTAAATGTTTTAGTTTATTACATAAATATGGCCTGGTTAATGCTAGATATTCACACTTCTTCCTATTCAAGTTACTTGCTTTCCTCGTACTCACAAGTTAGTGATAACGCGTGTTAATCCGCATTTAAGAAAACTGATTAACTGGTGTCAACATCCTGACGTGGATCTGAATTTTACAATTTGGATCTCTTTTAAACGCCCCCAAGGCCATCCCAGAGACCAGATCTCTCGATCTGCGCCGATTAAGTGCTACATTCAGCTCTGTCTGACTTTTGTACCCCCGGTTAATCTCACACATATATGTATTGTATTGTGTGAGAACGAGTCGAAACTAAAATTTAATTAAAATTAATTAATGGCGAAAACGCTATTGTCAAGTCGGACCAAAGATCAAGATGGTTATGTAAGAGAGAGGAGGGAAAAAAACTGCAGTAGTCAAAACAAACGGATCAGATACAACTCTGACACGAGCGTACGATAATAGGGGTTCAGAGTTAAAAATTCGGAAAAGGGGAAAGATTTGACGGTTAAAAAACATCACGTGCGACCATAAAAATTTTAAAATGACAGAAAATAGAAACAACGGTCGTTATTATGAGCGCACGGCTTATAGTTCTATCAACAATCTCCGATCAGAATCGACGAAAAGGAGTCGGATTGACACATGGAAACGGACCTTTCTCGTGACCCAATCGAGTCTCGGGGTTCACCTAAAGACAAATGAGAAACCCATGGGAAAGAGAGGAACGTGACTTGAGCCAATCAAAAATATTGATGGAAAACAAACTATATAAACCGAAAATTTAAGGTCGAAACGGCCGTCTCCTGAAAAAAGGGTCGTCAGTCGCGGAAAAGTTGTGTTGTGCTCAGTGACTCATCGGCCACCTCGGACGCCGAACACCTTCGCCTATCATCTGAGCCGCAACGAACGAACCCTTCCCATTTCAGCCATTACGAAATCAAAAAATTTGTTTTTTTAAATAGAACTAGTGCAAAAAATTCTTTAAAAGTATATAGAAAGCATGTGTTCCACTGCGTTAATGGTATACCTGACGGTGTAAAATCTGTAATGGATGCAAAAATGTAAGCAAAACAATTATCTGATTTCTAAACATTTCTTTAAAATTTTGATAAACTAATTAAAAAGAAATTGCTAAATTTCCTAATGGTAGCTGTATTATTTGTTAAATAAATAAATGTCTCTTCAATCCGAAAAAAAATTCTTCGGATTGAATCTAAATCTTTCCTCTTAAAAATGCATCTTAAAAAGCTCTTAAAAAGCAATCTTTCAGATGCTTTTTAATGAAGAACATACTCCAAATACCTTAAAATTAAAAAGGAATATAAGACTGTATAAGTGTGAAGAAACACGTGGAAATCCTTAGGATATTGGGAAATGTGTTTTTTGGCTTTGTAAACATTATCTACTCGCGTTGTTTTATGTCAATTCAATAACTGAATTTTATTTTGTAGCACTGAAGAGGGGCTAGAAATTGAACTTGCCCGAAATGCATCTGTAGGAAAATAATAAAGGAGTTTTATAACCTGAACAGCTCGTGGCCTCTTTGTGCTCTCTGGGCGGTAAGGGGCCTAAAACGACAAATAAAAAAAAAAAAACTGAAGAGCTGTGAGACAATCTACCGAAGGATTTCATTTTTTCGGATTGAAGAGACATTTACTTATTCAAAAAAATTTTTATTAAATTTTAAAATTTATTTTCTATACTTTTAATACTTCATTAATTTATAGCGTATAGAATGTTATGAATTTCCCATGTTTAATTACAAACACCTTTGAGTTCCGAGTAATATTTTGATCAATACGAAATATTTTTAAATGTAAGCAGAAGTGAAAACATTAAATAGTTTAATTTACTTTAATTTATTCGGTAAATTGAAAAACGACTTGAATACAATTTCCTTAAAATCTTATGATTAATTAAAATTAACCAGAGACGTTTAATTAGGTATAAAAAAAGGAGGAAAAGACCACTTTTAAACAACCACTTTAACAATAAAGCAATATAAAATTATTACTGAGTTGTTTGACTACTTTTATAAGACGAAAACGTACTTGAAAATTCTCTGTGTACAGACGTACAACGTTAAATAAAGAGGAAATTTATTTAACGATTTATTCTTTAAAGGTACGATTTCAGCCGGTTACAAATATTCTTTTAGGTAGTTCTATTCTGTAGATTGTAAGAAGACAATGTAGAAGAACGTTTCCATTCTGTAGTGTCTACTACTTAGAGAACTTGCTGCTTAACGAAGACACACGTAGAGTTTCCGGCGTAAGTAAATATAAGGTATGTATTTAATATTTTTTCGTACTTTTCTAACGTTTACTCTTTTAACAATGCTTACCAGTGAATAAATCATTGATTATTGATAGTTGGTGCCTGAAATTCGGCATTGCTCTTCGGCTTTGTTTCATGTGTTTAACACCCAAACACGGAGTACTGTACTTTATGCTCGGCAATCAACGTTTTCTCGACGAGGATACAAACAGAAAACAAAGAAACGTTTCAACTTTGAAAGTAAAATTCTATAATTTAATTACATTTAAAAATGAAATA
Organism: Centruroides sculpturatus; assembly: GCF_000671375.1. NCBI lineage: Eukaryota > Metazoa > Arthropoda > Arachnida > Scorpiones > Buthidae > Centruroides > Centruroides sculpturatus. The sequence continues at coordinate 215,640 of NW_019385086.1, forward strand.
TTTTTCTATAATATTTTAATATAGTTATTTAATAAAAAATATTCAATTTTATATAAATAGTAATAAAAATCTCATTTATATAACATATTTTTAAATTATTAATACTTTTAAAATAAATAATTTAAAAGAAAAGGAAGAGATTGAAAATTTAACGCATTGCTATTGCGTGCAGAAAACATTTTCCATTTCAAGGTGAAATCTCAGTTGCATACAAATACTATTATATAATTGTTAAATATGAGAAAAAAAACATTTTTTTTTCATTGTAATAAACTTGACTAAATCTATTTAAATGTAACTTACTGTATTTAAAAAGAAATTTAATATTCTGCTGTTAATTTAGAAAACTTTACATGTATAAATGTACCTAATAAAAGAACTTCCTACATGTATAAAATTACCTAATAAAAGAGGAAAAACATACAGTTTTTCCTCTTTTATTAAGTAATTTTATACATGTAGATACGGTGATGTGACCTTGATATGAAGTATCATTAATTCTTTCAGAAATTACTGAATAGAGTACTACAAAGCTGTACGAATAAATTTTATTATGGAAAGACTTTAACTAAACACAAAATAATATTGCTGGTACAATTACAGCTCTGAATGAGACGGTAGGAACCTTGTCAGAGCTGTATATCGTACACATAGGAGCAAAAAAGTCAGTGAAACCATACCTCTACATGTGACTATTCCCGATATACAAGCTCTCGAGCAGCGTCTCTAAGACTATCTCGATTAAATATTTAGCCCATGCAACACTGCAGGCTTTGAGGTAACCAATAGCCTGTTTGTGGAGTACTTTATGACATCGAAGCAGGCGAATATACAAGTAGGATTCCTTTGACTTTTTTCCACGCACAGAGGAAACTCTGTTTATAGAGGGTGGAAAACTCCTCATTCAGAGTTTATATCTTATCTAAGAGAAGGGTGAAACGTAAACAGTGTAGTTGTTTGTTGTTGAATAGTGTTCTTTGTCACGTGTTACTACTTATTTATTTATTTAATTAAATTTTATATTTATTNACTGCCTACATGTATAAAATTACCTAATAAAAGAGGAAAAACATACAGTTTTTCCTCTTTTATTAAGTAATTTTATACATGTAGATACGGTGATGTGACCTTGATATGAAGTATCATTAATTCTTTCAGAAATTACTGAATAGAGTACTACAAAGCTGTACGAATAAATTTTATTATGGAAAGACTTTAACTAAACACAAAATAATATTGCTGGTACAGTACAGAGGTACAACGTTAAATAAAGAGGAAATTTATTTAACGATTTATTCTTTAAAGGTACGATTTCAGCCGGTTACAAATATTCTTTTAGGTAGTTCTATTCTGTAGATTGTAAGAAGACAATGTAGAAGAACGTTTCCATTCTGTAGTGTCTACTACTTAGAGAACTTGCTGCTTAACGAAGACACACGTAGAGTTTCCGGCGTAAGTAAATATAAGGTATGTATTTAATATTTTTTCGTACTTTTCTAACGTTTACTCTTTTAACAATGCTTACCAGTGAATAAATCATTGATTATTGATAGTTGGTGCCTGAAATTCGGCATTGCTCTTCGGCTTTGTTTCATGTGTTTAACACCCAAACACGGAGTACTGTACTTTATGCTCGGCAATCAACGTTTTCTCGACGAGGATACAAACAGAAAACAAAGAAACGTTTCAACTTTGAAAGTAAAATTCTATAATTTAATTACATTTAAAAATGAAATATTTTTCTATAATATTTTAATATAGTTATTTAATAAAAAATATTCAATTTTATATAAATAGTAATAAAAATCTCATTTATATAACATATTTTTAAATTATTAATACTTTTAAAATAAATAATTTAAAAGAAAAGGAAGAGATTGAAAATTTAACGCATTGCTATTGCGTGCAGAAAACATTTTCCATTTCAAGGTGAAATCTCAGTTGCATACAAATACTATTATATAATTGTTAAATATGAGAAAAAAAACATTTTTTTTTCATTGTAATAAACTTGACTAAATCTATTTAAATGTAACTTACTGTATTTAAAAAGAAATTTAATATTCTGCTGTTAATTTAGAAAACTTTACATGTATAAATGTACCTAATAAAAGAACTTCCTACATGTATAAAATTACCTAATAAAAGAGGAAAAACATACAGTTTTTCCTCTTTTATTAAGTAATTTTATACATGTAGATACGGTGATGTGACCTTGATATGAAGTATCATTAATTCTTTCAGAAATTACTGAATAGAGTACTACAAAGCTGTACGAATAAATTTTATTATGGAAAGACTTTAACTAAACACAAAATAATATTGCTGGTACAATTACAGCTCTGAATGAGACGGTAGGAACCTTGTCAGAGCTGTATATCGTACACATAGGAGCAAAAAAGTCAGTGAAACCATACCTCTACATGTGACTATTCCCGATATACAAGCTCTCGAGCAGCGTCTCTAAGACTATCTCGATTAAATATTTAGCCCATGCAACACTGCAGGCTTTGAGGTAACCAATAGCCTGTTTGTGGAGTACTTTATGACATCGAAGCAGGCGAATATACAAGTAGGATTCCTTTGACTTTTTTCCACGCACAGAGGAAACTCTGTTTATAGAGGGTGGAAAACTCCTCATTCAGAGTTTATATCTTATCTAAGAGAAGGGTGAAACGTAAACAGTGTAGTTGTTTGTTGTTGAATAGTGTTCTTTGTCACGTGTTACTACTTATTTATTTATTTAATTAAATTTTATATTTATTTAATTACAGATATTAACTATTTTTTAAATATTTATTGAATATCAATTTAATTCTAAAAAAGTACCTAAAAAATTTAAAGTGCAGTGAGACGCATAAAAATATTAAGTGAGGCGCAATGCGACCGCGGGCCGCGGGTTAGACATCCCTGGCCTTGGGAATGGTTCGATCGTGGCCAATGGGCTGACCATGTGGAGTTTTCCGGGTTTTCTTCATGTTAGTAACAGCTAATTAGGGACCAGCTTCTGATAAAAGTCATCGCTTGATCCATCCCGCTCGGCAGTTCGCTCACGTGCCGCATAACCTTAACCAAATAAGCCGAACTAATTCTAACGAGCGATTATTTCTTGCAACATCGTCACTATGTTATCAATGGTTTTAAATTAATGGTGTTTTGCTTCTGTACATTATACTTTTCCTGTTAGCAATTGAGTCTTGTCGGTCATTTATCTAACTGCATTCAGGGGAACATTTTGAATCGTACTGACTTGACTTCTGCTAAAAATCAGTAGTTACACTTCCCCCTAAGCTTTCCAGTCACGCTCTCTACGTTCACCTATGTAACAGATTTTTTGCGATTTAGGATGGACAGGCAGACACAAAGACAGAGAACGACAGTCGCTATATATAAATCTACAGTTTATTTAAATTGCTACCCAATAATTTTTATATAAAGGCATATTTACAAAAACACGCTACACATGTAGTTTATACAATCTGTTGCCAAAATTTAAACACTTTTTTTAACCATATAATAGCAATTCTCATTGTTACATTGTTTTTTTATATTTAAACAAATCTTATATGAAATCTTTCAGACGTCAAGGTTAGCAACTTCGGTGACACGCTGGGCGGTCACAACCTGTCTAACACGAATCACTTTTCAAATATTAATAGTAGACCAGTGTTAAGTAGTAGTCGTCGACTGTCCTCTCTTCCGGGAGGAAGTGAATTACTACTTTTCGTCGAATTACTTCAACTTCTTTCTGCAGCAGTTTTTTTTTCTATCGAATCAGCGGTATAATGGCTTAATTCGAATAGAAAAATTACACAATACGAAGTTACCGTTTAGTATAAAATATGTTTTAAGTGGTTTTCCATAATGCTAAATTTAAATATTGGTTCCATTTTTTTTACGAAATTTGATTGGTTAGACGATTACCGTTTGATATTTGGCTGCGAAAAGTACAGTTCGTTAGAGTTAACATTTTCAATTGGTGTCTACTTGACCTATAAAATCTTCGTATCATCCGATAAATATGACAATGGTATGCTAAAATAATCATACACTTTTTATAGTTTTCGTTTTAAATGTTTGTTATATCATTGTATTTGATTTATATAAATACAAAAGTTATCTCACGTAAGGGTTTATCACACCGAATGATCAATCTACGCTTTTAAGAACTATTTATTTTTCTACTGTGTACAATTTAAAGAATTTTTAAAATGTGTTAGATTGGACACTCGGTGTGATAAACCTTTACCTAAATTAACCTTGGTAAATATAAATCAAATACTATAATAAAATATAATAGAAAGGTTAGAAGTACGAAATAATCTAATAATCTTTATTGTTGTTGTTGTTACTTTTTGCTCGACAATGCCGTGTTCATATGCTAGTTATATATATAGGCCTACTTTTACATTGAATTCTTTACTTTTAATTTAAAATAAACTTTTTAATTTAAACACTTTATTCTGATTTAGTTGTCTTTATTTTTAAATTAGCAATAAATCTGTAAGTTTAATTTAGTTCGTTACAGATTAATAATAATTTTCGTATATGTAAAAGTTAATTGTAGTCAATTAGCTTTTTAAAATCGTTTTTGAACGTTTCAGGATCCAGGTCAAATGTGAAGTCTTGAACATATTTCGACTGAAATATTATTAATGCATATCTGATTTCAGATAAAGAATAAAAATTGACAGTAACGTTTTAGACCAAAATCATTAATCATGAAGTGTGATAAAGAGAAATTTTACGCAGTTAATCGATATTTATCTTCGAGTTTTCGTCACCTCGGACGGCTGATTGGACGTCATCCATTGTATTTTGTGATAATTCCGTTTCTATTCACTACACTCGCAGCTTTCGGTTTACTTAGGCTGCAAGTTAATAACGATACGGAATATTTATTTCTTCCACCATACGGAAGAACGTTGAAAGCCAGATCAGATATTGAGAAGTTATTTCCGGAAAATGCTACAGACTTTGATTTTACACGAATGACAAGATATAAAGGATTAAACATTATTATAGCCACACGTAAAGATGAAGGAACAATGATGCGTGAATACGTATTTGATGAATTGCAAATGCTGAACGAAAAGATTCTTAATGCAAAAATAAAATGGAATGGACAAAATATAACGTATTCCGATGTTTGTATGAGATCGGAAGGAGAGTGTTACCAAAATAATATATTGTCTTTAAAGACGAAATTTAAAGATGTCAAAAAAAATAGGATGAAAATTAAGTAAGTATTATAATTTTTTATACCTTGTTATATTATTGTTTTAATATTTCAGTTTTATTATATATTTATGCAACACTATATGAATACTAGATGACTACCCCTGATTGCAATCGATGTTTGAGCCTATGATTTTGAAAGTGAGGCAAGTCAATTAGCGCATACGAAAACCTTAATTTGTTTCACCTAACACAGATAACAATTACAGGATATTATATTTACATCAAATAACATCACAAAAATATAAAACAAGTGTGTTATTGGTTACGAATATTTTTAAACCCATCGAAATAGTGTTGTACAGTACTTATGAATTTAAACAACTCTAAATAATATCAACTAATCCCGATAAAAATGCTAAAGTTAAATGTAAAGTCATCTGTTATGGAAATGAGTTTCAGAAATATATATTATAAATGCTAATAATGCGTAAAAACTTGGAAATGTTTAATTCCAATCCAGATATGAAAAATGATTTTTTTTTATCTTACTACCCGTCAACCTATAATAATTAAAATTTAATAGCACGAATGTCATTAATACGAAAATCTCTCTTAAAAATTTTGTGAATTTTCGACAAAAAACACACACACGTTATTAAGATTCGAATTGGTTGACCCTAGTCACACAGATATACACACTAACATCTATAGATATAAAAAAAACCCCAAAGAACCCCGAAATTGTTTGCTTATCTCGAGATTTTAAAACCCCCCGTCCATAAATGTAAAAAATCTTGGAAAATCATTTTCTGGCTCATCGCCATACTGATCCTCTATAATATATATAACAGTTAGAAATGTAATAAAAGCTCAATGAATCAAACGAATTCTATAACTTTTTTAGCATTATTTTAATAATAATGATCATTTAAAAAATGAGTCTGACATTTAAAATTATTCACATGCCGTGACGAGTTAATCGAAAATTAATTTTTAACAAATCCTTAAAGGAAAACCAACGACAGAAATGCACTGAATTTTATTAAGAATACATAAAAATGCGCAGATTCTATGGTACAGTAACACAGATGATCGATATGATTATCATGGAATAAAAGAATAATAATTTAAAATAAAAAAATAATAATAATTTGAAGTCACTCATTAGTGACACTAAAACACCATGTTATACAGTACAACAAACGTGTTGTTTCACAAATAAGTCGTGATAAATCTTTGTAGCTCTATGATCTTCCTCTGCATCAATAAAATTATTTACTATGTATTTGTAGAAAGTGTTAGGTATTAAATATAAATGTATTAAAGGCTAATTAAATTAAATGTAGAAAATGTATGTTACTGTATTTGCATAGATTAACAGATTCAATATCTCTATTTCTTTTTAACAGGTATCCGCTGGAGATGAATTCGTCGCATATTAACATGGATGCTATTGATTTAGGAGGGGTTTCAACTGACGAAAACTGTTTTATAACAGAGTTTAAAGCGGTTCGTTTACTCTATTTCGTCGACTACCATAATTCCAGCAAACAGGATTTTGCAAATAAATTGGAAGAAGAAATTTTTAAAATAGTTTCTCAAAATTCCTTCCATCATATCCGCGTATCATTACTGAATAGTGTTAGTATCGACAGCGAAATTGATAATATATTTGAAAATATTGTATGGCATATTATTATTGGTGGAACATCTATGATAACATTTGTAAGTGTAACGTGTCTGACGAAGGACTGGGTGACAAGTAAACCGCTTATTGGTATTTCCGGTTGTATTTCATCTACGTTTGCTGTAATAACTGCTTCTGGTCTGTTGCTCCTCTGCGGCATGAAATACACCGGAGGCAATACGATTATTCCGTTTATAGTTGTAGGTTAGTATATAAAATACAGTAGAACCTCCATTATCCGGACCTCCATTATCCGGATTTTCGGTTATCCGGATTGTTCAAAATAAACAAAAATTTTACGAATTTGCTGATTTGCACTTGGCGAATTACGATACTGTTTATGTACGTGATGGAGTGCATAACATTTTTTGTTTCAACAACGTCTCACCAGGCACAGTGGCCGTAAACTCTTAAATATATTTTACGTAGTAATAAAAATATAACTTGACATACGTATTTATAAATAATTTATATTCAAATTACATCATTTCTATGACCAAGGGCGGCGTAAGGCATGGACGACGTGGGCCACCGCCTATGCCTCGCGGTCCGAAGGGCCTCGCGCCTCGAAGGTTTATGCATTACTTAAAAGCCGCGAACGCGACGAAAAAATTTTACTCGTCATAAAACGATAAATAGTTTGTCAAATTTTTATTCATAAAAATGCAGTTTCAACTGCTTTTTATTTTATAAAATCCGTCTTCTTGCGCCACCAGAGGGCCTTTTAAACAATAGGTAGTCTGTTAGCGTTGGTCAGTAGTAGTCCAAATTCAATACGAACGTCTGTTTCTTGAAAATTTGATCACGATTTAAATACATTATTTACTTTTAATATTACTGATATGTCATCGAAAAGAAAACGTGTTGTATTATCATTAAAAGACAAATTAAAGTATTTGTTTCGATTATCCGGATTTTTCCTTATCCGGACTACCTTCATCCCCAATTAGTCCGGATAATCGAGGTTCTACTGTACTCTATAAAAACTTTTAATATATTGTTCAATATAAATCAAAATTCCCAATTGCTTGAATATATTCTACAGGTATCGGACTGGATGACTCATTTGTTCTGTTAGCTGCTTGGAGAAAAACCAACCCCAAAGATTCTGTTGAAAAGAGAATGAGTGAAACGTACTCCGAGGCTACCATATCGATTACCATAACGTCTTTGACTAACGTTGCGTGTTCGTTAATTGCGTTAACTACCCCATTTAGAATTCTGCATATAATTGGAAGTTACATGGCTTTAAGTATTTTCATAGATTACATCTATCAAGTTACATTCTTCGGCGGACTTCTTGCACTGGATGGTTATCGTGAAGCCAAGAAATTGCATGCAATACTCTTCGTTCGTGTTAATTTGAACGAAAGACCATCAGGTAAAATAATAAATAAGCATTGAGTTAATCATTAAATAATTAGTTAACTTTTATGTATTGAATGGCATTTTACATTTACGTTTACTGTTATAATTTTCTTTTACAATCCCGATTTATCCTAATTTTCTTGACCAGTTTATTCGAATGCGGGTTAAATAAATGTAGGAACATTACATAATTTTGTCAACACTTCTGTCAATGTTGGTGTTTTTGTTGTTGTATTATCTAGTGAAATTAAAGTTGTAAATATACTAAAGATCGTGTAAAGATTGTGATACCTCCATATCTAAAGTAATAGGCGTGTTTAAAAATTTAGTAAGTTTATGATGTTTAGTTTTTTTATAGTCGGGTAAAAGTAATTACTTCTGTAAGTCAAGTTGCTGAACTAGTTTTATTTCACACCGCAGCCTCAAATAGGTTCTCCCACATTATTGCAGCATGCTTCATTTTTTAATTTTACGGGAGACGAAAATGACAGCAGAAACAAGTTTTTCAAAACTAAAATTAATGAAAACTTATTTAAGAAGCAGCGTGTCACAACACCGTCTTAACGCTTGCTACTATATCCGAAGGTGGATCTACATAGGAACTACGAGTAATACGGCCTCCAAGTGTCAAGGGCCAGCAAAAATTGAATTATTATCATCAATTTTTATACTTTTTCATTAACAATGAGCATTTATCATACAGTAAAAATAGTTAATATTAATAATAATATAATGATGATAATTTATGGTATTTTTTGTATTAACAAAAAATGAACCCCCGTTCGACTTCAGTATGCCCTAGGTCCCGAAAAACGTAGATCCGTCCGACTATATCTATTGAAAAAAACAATAGCTTGTCAACTTGATCTGAAGAAAGTGATAAGCTCGGCGTTGCTCGAGGAAAAAGTAACGATAGCAAAGATTAAGATTATTAGATTACTAGCTGTTTCCGCGACTTCGCCCGCGGAGGTTTTGCAAGCAAACTCCATTTATGTTCAGTATTTTAACAACCATAATAATTGTTATATAGTACCTACCGTCGAGAATGATGACAATTGCTGAGAATCAAACTATTTTTAATTTGATCACTTTTCTGGAACGTTTACAATCGTTCTATAATCGAACCGATACGCAATAGCAAATTCGAATTTAAGAAGGTTCGAACATTTCGTTAAAAAATCGAAATATATAAAAATATTTATAACAATATCTGAAATGTTATTAATTTAATACACTTAAGTACTTAATGAAGACTAAGCGTTAAAAAAATCGCATGTAAAATAGTACAGTAGAAACTGTTCTTCCGGTTAACACTTAATGCTCTTCCTCTCCCCCCGCTGGGGAATTTCGAAAAATCCCTTCTTAGTGTGCGTTTTCATGACATACCCTAACTGCGTACCAAATTTAGTTTCTTTAGGTTCAGCGGTTTGCTGTGGGCGATAATGAATCAGTGAATCAGTCAGGACAAGCAATTTTAAATACAGATAAGCGATCTTATTCGTTTTCACTGGGTACAAGAATTAGGTACCACTCTTCCGAGACTAATTACAAAATTTTTAAATGGATCTAAAAATATGCTCGATTTCTCGGAAAACGCAAAATACTGCATCTAAAATAGTACAGTAGAAGCACAGTTCTTCAGGATGAATTTCCTCTTCCTCCCTTCGCTGGGGAATTGAGAAAAATCCCTTCTTAGTGTACAGTACTTTAACTGTGTACCAAATTTCAGCTTCCAACTCCTAACCGTTTGGGCTCTGCGCTTATTATTATTATCAACTCGTCTCGATTATATATATAGATTTATAAATGCATAAATTATTCATAATTAATAAATGATAAATATTATGTTAAACAGTCTAGCAACATTCATTTTAATCTTTAGTTTTGGTCTCGTTGTGATGCTATTACTCTACAGTTTACTTCTTTTTAAGTGATAAAAACATGATTTAGCGTATTTTTAAAAAGTATATCATGTGACATATTTCATAAGTTTTACAAATTATTCATAAATTGCAGTAGATCCAGATAGCATTTTACCGTAAGAAAGGAGTTTCATTTTACATAATCCCGTTACTTCAGCAGCTTCTCAGACTTCAATTTTTAATCTGAAATCAAAAACTGTTGTTTTGATGTAATGGGATTGTAACTAAATTTCACTTTGTAATTTCTACAAACGAAATTCTTAAGAAGTATTTAAGAACTAAGATACTAATTGAACTTTCAAAGTTATTTTTTCTTTATTGTTTTAATAGGTTTTCTGGGATTTATAAAGTATGGCTGTTATTCGAGTATAAATAACGAAAACAACGCAACAATGACTTGTTACAAAAACCATTTAGCAAAGATTCTAACGTTTCCAATTGTAAAAGCATCTATTATTGTTGTTTTTCTCTTGTATCTCGCTGGAGGAATCTATTTCACGAAATATATACAGTCCTCTACAGGAACCGACAGATCATTTAACGACAATTCCAATATACTAAACTTCTTTCGTAATGAAAATACATTCTATTCGCAATATCGCGATAGAATCCAGATAATTGTTACATCATCATTGGACTACTCCAATCCAAACATTCAGAATAATCTAGAGAAATTAACGACAGAACTGGAGAATTCTCCTCATATGGCCGGAAGTAATTTCACGGAATCGTGGCTGAGAATTTATCTGAAGTTCATTAAAAACCCACAGTTTTGGATTTCTCTCAGAGGATACAATTTGAGTCTACCCGAAGACTTCACCGATGCTTTACGCGAAGTATTTCTTAAATTCAAGTGGGCCAAACGTTTTAACAAGGACATTGTCTTCAGTGAAGATGGCACTAAAATATTAGCTTCCAGATTTTTTATTCAGACGAAACTGGTTGATAATTTGCAGAAAGACAATGAAGTTTTTATTAATCTCTGGAATGTAATAGATAAATATAATCTTCCGGTAAAGTGCTACAACTATCGATATATTTTCTTTGATTATATAATTAACGCAGTTCCTACAACAACTCAATCAATAGTCGTTAGTTCTTGCGTAGTGATTTTGATATTTATCATTTTGATACCAAATTTGTTTTGTGCATTTTGTATTGCGCTCACAATAGCTTGTATTGAAGTAATAACTATAGGATATATGTCCGTATGGGATGTTACATTCCATCCAATAGTGACAGTTTTTTTAATAGTGATCACCGGATTTTGTACGGATTACGCAGCTCATATATCGTACGCATACGCAAAGAGTAAAGGAAAGAATCCGAATGAAAAACTGCGAGATTGTTTGGATACTGTTGGTCACGCGATTGTGCAAGGTTGTCTTTCATCACTTTTGAGCGTTTCTATGTTAATATTCACTCCGTATGGATTTTTGAAAGATATGTATAAAATATTTATCGTATTTATTGTTTCTTCCATAATTCAAGGGTTGTGTATACTTCCAGTTATGCTCTCATTGTGGGACAGTTTATTGTTATTATTATGTAAAAGTGATGAAAGGCGTTCTAACGAAGAGTTTTCGGATCGTCCGAATACGAATGAAAAGTTGTTAAAATAAATAATAATTATTTAGTCGTACTTGAAAAAGTGCTTGAGGAATAAAATAATTTAGAAATTTCCTTAATCAATTCTATATTGTAAGGTTATTATGGTTTTGCTGTAATGAGCGTTTTAACAGAAACAAACTTCTTACGAAAATAAAAATGAATTGGTATATTCCAATGAGATCAACTACATTACTTAAAACGTTAGAAATCTCAGAAACGTTAAATATTCTATGCATTACAAAGCGTTAATTTGTGAGCATTGTTCCATCGTGTAATTTAACCTCCGTCTACGTATTTTAAAAAATGTTTATTAATTTGTTTTGATTGTTTTTATTTGTTCTTAAATACAGATTATTGTTTACTGAAATTTTAAATACTATATTCTGTTGCTTAAACGATAAATAATAACTGATCTGATGGCCACTGTATTTATAGATTAACAAAGAATTTCCTGATACCTTGCAGTTTTTTAAAAGAAAACCTGTGCATATTTTATCTGCGAATTAATAATTTAAAAGAAAAACCATTCGTATTAATTTAAGTTATATTAACCTTCTTTAAAACTGCACTCGGCTCAGAGTGTCACGTGGTTTATAACATCACGTCACAAGTATAAGTTCAGATATCTCGCGAAGGTCACGTTTAACGTCATACTCCTTTGGAATTTATTGGTCATTTACGGGGTGGAAACGGGTTAATATACATACAGTTTAACTTTATTATACAAAAGACAATTATGACTTTCTAACTTATAAATTTCGTACGAAACAAAATATTATATTTCATGACGTTTACTGTATATTATATAAAGCGTAATAGTTTTATACAGATTTGTTGCATATAAATGACCTACATTCTAAAATTATGAACCTATATTTCCTGTATTTGAATGTAGAGTAAAATCGAAACTACTTTTTTTGATTTATTTTATTAAAGTTTATTATGACTTCTAAATACGTTACAATATCAGCTACATGCTGTAATATTTATACAGTAAAAATCTTTTTCCGTACATGTGATATTACCTTTTGGGTGAACATTTTCACCACTTTAAATTACATCTAGCTCACAACCCCTCTTGTTCAGTATTTACAGGTTTTATTTACATTATATACATATTGAGGGATTTGTGATAACATNGTAGTAAAATATACTGCATAATAATTTTACTGAAGAAATACTTGCATCATTATATAACTATTCTTTCTTTTAATACATTTTTATGTATTAATAGAATAGATGAAAGCCGAGATTAGATACTGAAATGTTATGGTAGTAGGCCCACGTGAATTCAGTTAAGCATGTAAGCATTGCTATGACATTTTGTTTTAGATGTTGTTTGGTTCCTATACATCTGCAGACACAGGATTACGGAATTTTCAAGAATTTTTGCGATAACTTTTTCACTTTCGTGTTTGATTATTTTAAAAAAATTTCTCACGTTAGATTTTAATGATTTTGGTGTCAAAATGCTCAAATTTCTGGCATGTGCTTAAATTGTTTTCTTGAAAATATAATTGATTCTGAGAAAAGATATCTATATATATAAAAATGAATGTATGCCTGTCTGTGTGCCTGCCTTATGTCCTTCATGCATTACCACGCCGTTTATCCGATTGCCTTGAAACTTTGGGAAGTTGTTTAATATACTTCCGTGCAGGTTTCTGGCATTTATCCTACGATAGATGGCGCGCGTTTACACGAGCGTTCGAGCACTGTGTGTTCGATCGATTTCAAATTGTGAAGACCATTTTCCCCCTTCAAAAAATATCCCTATATATGCATTTGTGAACTGTTATTTACGATATTTGTAATAAGTTTTGTTTAATCACTTTATTTCAATGCATTTTTGCTAATTACGTATTCGCTCGAACTTCGTTAAAACCTTAATTGTACCCCGAACAACAACCGAACTTATAATAAGAAATTCGCGTATTTTACCGATCTAGGTATCCCCTTTTCCAAATTTTAATATCGACTCAAAATAATTTAAAAAGACAAATTACAATAAAACGGTTTATTATCCAACTATCAGAAATTTCACAACGTGCCAAGGAAGAGCGGAAGGAGCAATTAAATAATTAAAATTGTAAAGGATTAAATATAAATATATTCATTAATATCACTTTTTCAACATTTT